>NC_056445.1:20914102-21076602 GCF_018296145.1 Oncorhynchus tshawytscha
AAATGTTCATCATAGCAAGCTAGTGTGCATGTTTGTAAACAAACAGAAGGCGTCAAATGGGCACGCTTTCTACATTCCCATCCCAGAAAAACCTGACTGGGGAATGAGAGATGCTTCAGTCCTTCACTCCAGCACCTTCTTATACATTTACACCAAAACGGGATTTGAAGAATTTAAAAACGAGTAAAAGCAATCTTACCTTGGATAGGATATCCTTGTTGGCTGTAGGTTTGCGACCCAGAACCGAAACATGCGCTTTCAACTTGAGAATGCAGATCTCGCTGCCTGCTCCTTCGAAACGTCTCGTTGTGGAATTTTCACTGTCCTAGACTGTCCTAGCCGGCCACTCTCATGTCTCCCCACTGAATACAGAGGAGGAACGTGGTTGTTGATGATATGGGATGTGAGAAACCGGAGGGCGTGTTCCAGACAGACAGACATAGATGCACATTTTCTCAGCTACGGAAACCGTTGTGTTCTGTTATTTTGGTTCACCTGATTCCTGGTGCCATCCTTAGTTTTTTTGAGGATGTTCAGCAACAAAAGAAAGGCTTTAACACAGGCCACTGTATAACCAAACACATTGGTTGTGAACTGAATTGTATGGATATTGGACACAGGTAACAAACAACCAACCACAGGTGATAGGCTTTCTTCTGCAAGTACCAGCCCACATCTAAGGAAGCTCACACATCTCCATCATGTCAAGACATGTTCTCCAATTACTGAATGGACACTTCATGATAGAACATGATAAGTTGTCATTTAGTACTTAAAGGTGCTACACATAGGATTTATTTTTCCTTTTGCATTGTAATTTCACAAAACGTTCATAATATATCTGCAGTAATAGTGGAATGATTGTGTTTCACAGTGTTGTGATTGGCTGTGTTATTCGCCTACTGATTTCTCCTGCCAAAGCTGCATCTGTCAAAATGGGAAAGCCAGAGCTTCCTGCTGTCAAAATGGGAAAGCCGTTCTGACTTTGGGGCTGTGTTATCTAGTGGAAATAGTTCTGTCACTTCCTGGTTGCTACAATACTACACTGTTCGCTCAATTTCAGTTTATGTGAGAAAACAAGCACTGAATAGTGTAAGGAAACTAAATTGCTGTGAAATATCTTGCAATTCGCCTAGCATTAGGCTGCATTCAAAACAAATGCAAAAATTCTAACAAATCCCATGTGTATCATCTTTAAGGTTGCCAAGGAGCAAGGCTCCATCCACCTGACTCCACCCATTCCAACAGGGACTTTCATTCGTTGTAGGGCAGTGATTTGAACCACCATTCAGGGCAGGGCAGTGATTTGAACCACCATTCAGGGCAGGGCAGTGATTTGAACCACCATTCAGGGCAGGGCAGTGATTTGAACCACCATTCAGGGCAGGGCAGTGTTTTGCTCTACGAAAAGAAAGTTATGAACACATGAGTTGAGAGCTGTGTACAGTAGGCTATATCACTTTAACTATTCACAGGGAAAGTCTACCGAAGGCCATTCCCTCTGCTTTTCAACACAAGATTTTATCCATAAAATAACAACAAAGTAAAAAGATGAGAAGAGATAAGAAAGACAGGTCTCTCTCTCTGTCTCTCTCTCTCTCTCTCAGAAGAAACTGAGGAGTAGAAGCTACACTACATGACCAAAAGTATGTGGACACCTGCTAGTCAAACATCTAATTCCAATATCATGGGCATTAATATGGAGTTGGTCCCCCCTTTGCTGCTATAACAGCGTCCACTCTTCTGGGAAGGTTTTCCACTAGATGTTGGAATATTGCTGTGGGGACTTGCTTCCATTCAGCCATGAGCATTAGTGAGGTCAGGCACTGATGTTGGGTGATTCTAATTCATCCCAAAGGTGTTCGATGGGGTTGAGGTTAGGGCTATGTGCAGGCCACTCAAGTTCTTCCACACCGATCTCGACAAACTATTTCTGTATGGACCTCGCTTTGTGCAAAGGGGCATTGTCGTGCCGAAACAGGAAAGGGCATTCCCCAAACTGTTTCCACAAAGTTGGAAGCACAGAATCGTCCAGAATGTCATTGTATGCTGTAGTGTTAAGATTTCCCTTCACTGGAACAAAGGGGCCTTAGCCCGAACCATGAAAAACAGCCCCAGATCATTATTTCTACTCCACCAAACTATACAGTTGGCACTATGCAACTGCTCCGCCTCCGACCACAAGGCACTACAGAGGATAGTGTGTACGGCCCAGTACATCACAGGGGCTAAGCTTCCTGCCATCCAGGTGCTCTACACCAGGCGGTGTCAGAGGAAGACCCTAAAAACTGCCAAAGACTCCAGCCACCCTAGTGATAGACTGTTCTCTCTGCTACCGCACGGCAAGTGGTACCGGAGCGCCAAGTCTAGGTCCAAAAGGCTTCTTAACAGCTTCTACCCCCAAGTCATAAGACTCCTGAACAGCTAACCAAATGGCTACCCAGACTATTTGCATTTTACACTGCTGCTCCTCTCTGTTTATTATTTATGCATAGTCCCTTTACCTCTATGTGCATTTGACCTCAATTACCTTGACTAACCTGTGCCCCCTGCACAGTGACTCTGTACCGGTACCCCCTGTATATAGCCTCGTTACTGCTATTTTATTGTTGCTCTTAAATTATTATTTTATTTTTATTTTTTACATTTATTTTTTGCTTCAGTTTATTTAGTAAATACTTTGTTAACACTTATTTTTCTTAAAACTGCATTGTTGGTTAAGGGCTTGTAAGTAAGCATTTCACTATAAGGTCTACAACTGTCATATTCGGCGCATGTGACAAATACAATTTGATTTGATTTGACGGATTGGGGCAGGTAGCGTTCTCCTGGTGTCCGTCGGACTGCCAGATGGTGAAGCGTGATTCATCACTCCAGAGTGGTTCCACTGCTCCAGAGTCCAATGGCCCGCAAGCTTTACACCACTCTAGCCCATGCTTGGCATTGCACATGGTGATCTTAGGCTTGTATCCGGCTGCTCGGCTATGGAAACCAATTTCATGAGGCTCCTGACGAACAGTTCTTGTGCTGACGTTGCTTCCAGAGGCAGTTTGGAACTCGTGTAGTGAGTGTTGCAACCAAGGAAGACAATTTTTATCCACTGTCCGCTTCAGAACTTGGTGGTCCCGTTCTGTGAGCATGTGTGGCCTACCACTTCGCGGCTGAGCCGTTGTTGCTCCTAGACGTTTCCATTTCAAAATAACAGCACTTACAGTTGACTGGGGCAGCTCTAGCAGGGCAGACATTTGACGAACTGACTTGTTGGAAAGCTGTCATCCTACAGTATGCCGGTGCCACGTTACAAGTCACTGAGCTCTTCAGTAAGGCCATTCTACTGCCAATGTTTGTCTATGGAGATTGCATGGCTATGTGCTCGATTTTATACACCGGTCAGCAACCGGTGTGGCTGAAATAGCCAAATTCACTAATTTGAAGGGGTGTCCACCTACTGCTGGATATATAGTGTATTTATTTCAAATGTTTTTTCATTTTTGGATTTTAAATTAAAATCAATTCTTGAATTAACTTCTTTCAATTCTAATTGACCCCACAGTGGCTGTAAGGAGGATGAGACACACAGCCCCAGTGTGTGTGTGTGTGTGTGTGTGTGTGTGTGTGAGTGAGTGAGTGAGTGAGTGATCCGGCTCCGCTCCTCGATACCACAGGAGCCAGCAGAGAAAACAAGGTGACAGATGAAAGGATAAGGAAAGAATGGGAGTGTTTCACTGCTCTGATGCAAGCCTCACCTCAGATAACACATTCCGTTACACAGACTGGCAGCTGTGGCCTATGGAGAGAGAGAGAATAGATGTTTCCCTCTGGCCAGGAGAACAAGTAGGGAGACAGGTTTCCCTTGTATCAAAATTGAGGATCCATTGACAGGTCAATATTTCTCATAGTAACATGTTAAAGACACATTTAATATTTGCGGTAAATGTTTGATGACCCTTGGTCGAGTGTGATGGAGTGACTCTAACATTCCCTGAGAGAGAGGTAAGGCCATCCTTTCATTCACACCAGATAAATGCCCAGGTTTTCCTCGTACATTCAGTAGATTAGGGAGTGGAGCACTGGGATGGAATCTGGTACTGTTTTCTCATCCAGTAAAACCAGCCTAAGGTCACTACTGACTATCAACCAGCTCTTTATAAATGTTCTGTGTAAAGAACAGAATGTATTCTATGAAGGAAAATATACTCCATAAGAGCACCTTGTGACCGCACCCTTATAGTCATTTCCTATTTACCATGTTACACTCTCAAGCATGTCTGAACCCAGTAGGGTTAATGGAGGGGGGTTATGATCACAGAGGAAAATCTGCTCTTTGTAGAAATACAAGTTGTGTCTTGACATGTTATCCCATTCAATGTTCTTAAATCCAGCTCCTCCATCATAGCTAAGAGTTTGCCATCCAGGTGGAAGAACTGGTTCACGTGTCATGATGGGAGACATAGTTTGCACATAAAGTATAAGAACGCATAGTTCGTATGGCACAGTAGTTCTCACAGTGGAACACTCGGAACATTTTTATGGCCCACGGTTGATTTTTTACTGAGGACAATACATCAGCCCCATCCTGCTTCTAGTTCAGCCTCTGGCTCTGCATCAGCAGGAGGGTTTGTCTGGGTTTCTCCTGTGGTGCCTCTCTCTCTTGTGCATTGGTCACCAACCGGTTGATCGCGAAAGCCTTGCCGTACATTTTTTTGTATTCATTTTGAGCTGTTCCCGTTAGATGTACTTGATTCAGCAGCCCTAGGGCCGGGAAGGAAAAGTGTTCCCATTTTCAACCATTTCATGTGTCTGAAGGTAGTACTCCGTCTACCTGGCAGCCCAGAGATCAAATCATGAGGACCTATAGGTCTAACGCTGGCTAATCAGATAGATCAGATCATCAGTTTCCTCGAGCCATAGACTGTAAAAAGAAGCCTCGAACGCACAGCAAAAATGATAATGTGAGATTTCAAAACTTTTAAAACCATTAAAACTAGACAACGAATACAGCTGCTGTTTTTTATGAGTAAGTATGTTTAAATTGGTATTCAGCACTGTCACTACTTTGTTAAACATTTTTATAAGTCATTAAATGCGCTTTTCGATAAGGTCTCGTTATTATTTGGCTCGTGTCTTTTTTAATATCGAAGAATATTTCACTTTCTCTGGTCATAGGAATAACAACATGAATTGGTGAATGAACCAGAAGTAATGCAGTGCGACTTATATTTCGCCATCAGCTGGAAGACTGTGCCCCCTTTTCTCAGCGGAGTAGGACCATCTGATGGTCTGTCTGAGGGGAGGGTGGGAGCAGGTGAGGCTGCCTCTCACCCGAATCACCGCTGCTCCCACCCCTCAGACGGACCATCAGATGCAGGCCATCAGTCCAGTAAAAAAAAGAAGCACATTAGATCTCGGCTTGCATTTTGACTCAGAAAACGTTGGTGACCACTGCTCTAGGGTGTCTATTATCTCAGCCTGCCTGACGCGCCACCCTTTCTGCATACAAATAGCTGTAAGTAAGCCTCGCTTTATGAAAGGAACGACAATGCTGATTTAGATCGGTGGCGACTCACGGGTGAGGTGGGTTTTCATTACATAATTCCGCATTCGCAGGTGCTGATTCTTAACTTTTCTTGAACTGCACTGTTAGTTAAGGGCTTGTAAGCATTTCACGGTAAGGTCTACACTTGTTGTATTCGGCGCATGTGACAAACAGTTTGATTTGATTTGGTAGCTGTGACGTTAAAAAGTGAAGATTACAGAACTCAAGAATTCTAGTCAAAATGCGCTGATTGAAAGGTCAAGAAATATCTAATCAAAATGTAATTACTTTCTCAAGTAAAGTACATTTACAAGACTTTCGCTAGTAAAGTACATTTACAAGACTTTCGCTAGTAATGTCAAGTATGAGATAGATTTGATAAAATATATATTGTTTTGCCAAAAATAATGGCAGACAAAGGTAGTTTAAGGCCAAGTGAACATGTTTGTTGTTGCTTAGCCTAACCAGTTAGATTGTGCATATCTCAAATAAAGTAGACCAGATTCGAGTGCCTATTAAAATCGCAGGAGGAATATTTGGAACAGCTTAAATAGGTTAAATAACCTATGCATGTATATATAAGAAAATGTTACGAAACGATGCAGAAAACCAAAAACGAGCCAACAATGCTCTCTAGTGGAAACAACAAGAATGTACAATAGCCATTTTGAAATCAGTGATTTGCCTTCTTTCCTTACACAGCATTGCCCTCATGTGGTCATAAGGTTGGGGAGATCCTGCTGTAAGTACCTCTGGGCAAGTTGAGTTGTTTTCACTTGGAACAAAACAGAAGCAAACAAGCCAAAACACGGAGGAACTATCCTGAACTTGACCTATAAGAAACCTTTGTTTTTGTTGCAAAACGTTTTACTACGGATTGCACTAATGAATACACCCCTGGGCAAGCTGTTCACCTGCCATAAGGCCATCCATCAACTCGGTCACTCATAAATCAGTGACAGCTCGATCTTAATTGAATACTTTACACAGAGTCAAAATTTTATTTGACAGCATTTCAGAATATCATTACGGTAAACAAGATTTCTGCAAAAGTTAATATATCCATAGTGTTGCATTTCATAAAAATAGGCCGTTCACTAATAGTCTGGGACTATCCATAATAATACATCGAGTCATATTTATAATAGCGACACACCTGTACAAGGTCAATAACACGGCTAATAATAACACTACACAGTGATACCCTGCTGCATTAGGTAGGCTCAGGGGGTTCATGTATTGTACATGCCGTCAGTCTTCAACACACTCACCGTTTTAGATATACCTATCTCTTCTGATCTGCCCATAGAAAAGTACTGATATTTGCCTCAATGGGGGACTGCTCTGACGAGAGAAAGCGGAGAACTGTGCAACGAAGGAAGGACATTCTCCCTTGTCTCTAGTCTACACAGAAGTCATGATAGGCTTAGTGATGAAGGTGCAGTATACAGTCAGGACTGGCCAGACACTATAGGAATGGTTGTGTGTGGGGTGAACACAGTGGCACTGTTCAAATGAATCCTTTCTTGAAGTAACCAGTGACACTTAACATGAATGAACATGTACCTGCTTTACATTATTATATATGTCTTTATTGTCATTTAACAGATGCTCTTATCCGGAGCAATTATGGTGAAGTGCCTTGCTCAAGGGCACATGGGCAGATTTTCCACCTAATCGGCTCAGGATTCAAACCAGCAACCTTTAAGTTACAGGCCCAACGTTCTGAACCTCTAGGCTACCTGCTGCCTACTTACTTGAAGTAACTACTGTTCTTACACAATGTTAGAAAAGAGAGAAAGAAGAGAGGAAGGATGCATTGTGAAAGTATTCAAACAGGCCCAGACAGCAGCTGAGCCACAGACTCCTGTCTACTCAGGGTCAGTTCCCCAGCACAATTTATATGGCAATTCTCTGAACCACTTTGTGCTTTAAATAAGTATTTTTTCCTCTCGTAAATAGAAATTCCAACGGCCCCCGAGCATCACTCACCTCTCTCGTATCATTCCTATTCTGAAAGACTGTCTGCATTTCTTCCACCCGAGGGGGACAGCTTTGTTCTGCCAATGTCGTCCTCTCTTTGCTGGATTGTTAGCTCGACACACTGCAAATTACCACTCAAAAATCAGATGTCTGCAGAAACTAAAGGGGACACATTCAGATTGCTCCTTAATGACTTTTCTTTTATCGCCAAGAATGATTCTTGTGTCTGTCAATGATCATCATGTCTAGATGATTGTAGTCTCTCCACATCTCCATGTACAGTATAATAGTCATCAGAGCGACAGATGAATTAGCTTCTGTGAGTCCCAGGGCCAGAGAGAGGGTTTGAGAGAGTTTAAAAAACAAAAAACTCTGCCTTAGTCATCGGATGACAAGGCGGTTCTGAGGGACGTGTGTGTGTGTGTGTGTGTGTGTCTAACTGTGTATCTGTGTAAACTGGTGACAGTAAAGTTCAGACAGAGCCACTGACAGAGCCTCCACTGTCTAGAGTTCCGAAGTTAATTGGGACACAATCTGGTAGAGAGAGATGTGTGTATATATACAGTATATTAATGTAGCTGGCTATGTAGACGGCATCACTTAGAGACTAAACAAATGTGGAAATGAATATTCAAGACAGTTGTCAGTTGTAATGTATAAATATGTGTCTTTGGGAGATAAAAGTGTTTCATGTCTTGTGTAAATGAACAGCGTTAAGTGAAGCCACAGACCATTAGACACATTGTGATGAATAAGCTCGTGACAAATGGCAATGTTTCTCTCTCTCTCTGATCCCCACCAGAAATACTAGTGTAGTTTCCTGCTTTCATACACTTGCCATATTTTCACCCAAACACGATTACACCATCTGTTAGAGATGTTCTGCCTAGACGTTTCGATATCTGACGATGAGATACCAACAGAACCCCACAAAGTTGTGGAACTATCTTCAATCTGTAAGGAAATGGAAAGATTTGCTAATGTTTTCTGACCAAAGAAATACTGTGGGGTCTGTAAATATAGTGAACAAATTTCAACAATCAGATATAAAAACATGAATGTCCGTCATGGCACAGATGTATATGAATATTGGGACATTGGTATTGACTGTACGGTAGCAGCCTGGATTGAACCACATCAGCCTAGAGAGTGTTCTAGGTTCTTTAAGTCCATAACAGACCTCTCTGTCCGTCTGTCCCTGATCGTAAGGCACTCTGCCCCGATATCCCATGAGCCTTCACTCTCTCCACCAGACAAACCTCAGCAAATTGCTTTGTTCGCGAAGCACAGTGAGGGGGAGATGTATCTCCTGTGACCCAACCGTTGATGATTCAAGCACGAACAGCCCTTAGAGTCCACTGCAGTCTCGTAGAATGGGTCCACACAGACTAGAAATGCAATATCATAGGCTGGGCTGTGGAGTTATAAGGGAGTGTTGAAAAACCGTGTTGTGTTCCTTCACTCGTCTAGCTTATGAGGCGTCTCAGAACTACCATTGGCCCGACTAGGTAGGGATTAGAGATGATCACGTCCCACATATTAATACTCATCATATAATAGATTTATTTCTATACCATTTGATAGATTCCTCAGGATAGCTTCTTCAGTCTCTTACAGTCTCTTATTTAAGGCAAAGTTCCATTAATGCGTATACTCTTTTTCTAGTTCTGGTTTTCATTCTCTCTTTTCAAAATACACAAAAACAGGCAAACCCTCTTCAACATTCCTTTCATAAAATAGACTCCGTTGTATAAAAAAACTGCAGTGTCACAGTCAACCAATCGGTGAGTGGTTCAATTTGCATGTACGTCCTGGACTGGAGTGCTGTGGGGATTTGAGCACTTCCAAATGAACTTCCTGTATTCGAACCCCTTAACACTGCTCAAGGATCCCGTCACGCTACACACATTCTGCTTGGTTTCTTCTTGTTTTGAATTTTTAAGTGGATGCTTTCCAGTTCTTAAGGTGGTCGGTGTAAAATATCTCTCAAAATAATTTAGAGTACAATATAAATAAAAATGGTTCTCTAAAAACGCATGGAGGAACCCCCCTTTACATCTGAGGTCTAGAAGGTGGGGGAGTGGAGGCAGGGCGAGGGGAGACAATGAAGGGGCTAGCCAGGCTTAGTGTAGCCCGGCCTGGGGGTCTGGTAGTGGGTATACTCCAAGGTGTTATCTGCTCACAGTGGACGTGCCCGAGCGCAGGGTGCTGGGCAGCTTGTCAGAGCCGGGGATCTTCCAGGGCCCAGGGGACACGGTGGCCTTCCTACCTACTACTGCGCTGCCGCTGCTGGTGCTCTTGGTGGGGCGGCAGGGCCGGGTCTCTCCAGGGCCCCTCTCTGCCTCTCTGGGCCTGGGCTTCTCCTGCCCCGGCTCCCCCTGATGCCCAACGTCTGGGTGACTGCTGCTGCCGCTCTGAGTACCACCACCGCTGCCGTCGTTCCCATTAGAGTTTGTGTATGAGGGCTGGGAGTTTTTCGTCGGGGACTGTGTGGGTTCTCTTTTCCCGTTGGACGTGCTACTGCTCTCCCCAGCTATCCTCTCCTTAGACCTCCCCCTGGAGGAGCTTTTGGGCTCCCCTCCCCCAGGTAGCAGCTCATCCCTCCCCACCGGCCCTCCGTCTTTGGGGCCGCTCCCTCTGCAGGTGGACCTGCCAACTTCCTTCTGCTTGGCCCTCCCACTACTGCAACCACTCCCACTGGGCTGGTCCCGGGCCCTCCTCCCACTGGGCTGGTCCCGGGCCCTCCTCCCACTGGGCTGGTCCCGGGCCCTCCTCCCGTGGCCGGTCTGATCCGGATTATGCGGCTCGGTCGAGGCCTTCCGGGGGCTCTGGGAGCGCTCCACCCTCCTGCTCTCTTGCGCCGCCGGCTCCCACGGGACCTCCTGCGGTGGCAGGCGAGCCAGGTCGGGGCCTGGGGGCTGCTGGGGCGGGGTCAGATGAGATGAGGGCGATGGCATGGTCAGGGTGTCTGGGGGCAGGGCTACTTCCGACAGACTTGGGGAGGCTGAAGGGCGTGCATCCCAGGGGGAGGTACTGTCTGCTGGGGCACAAACACACAGTTAGACATGGGAAAGGATAGTCTTAACAGTCAGGGGCGAATCCTACCTTCCATTTACTTAGTCATGCATGGATGTCAATGGGAGACTGAGTGAAAAGTTGACTTAAGTGGAAGTTCGCCCTATAGAAATATATCTATGAATCTATAGCTTTAACCAAACAACACACACCAAGCCAAAAAACACACCTCTAGTCTACATGGATGACAGCAGCCATATTGTAGCAATCACAACAATCAAACCCAGTCTTTGTGGTATGGGCTGCAAGTGAAATATCACTTCACTCCTATAAGTCACACACTGGAAGTTCACTTTTAGGCAGCACACATCTCAGTTCCCTAGCTCCCTTTAAAGCCTCAGCACTTCTAAGAAGTGGACAGAAAAATCACAAAACAGGTTTAATGGAATGGATGATGTGCTGAATCAGGCAGTGCTTCAGCCTGGCTCGGGAGAGAGAACCTGGGGGTTCGAGACTCCCCACCGGTGCTCTGGGCTGAGTAACCATGGTAGCGGCTAAACCTACAGAGCTCTACCTTCTCCTGAGAGGCTGCTGCAGCTCACAAGGCCTGTTAGCTTCTCTCTCTGCATCGCTAAGCTAGCAGTCCCAGGGTTATCATTCACAAACAGACAGGCAGGGAAGCCTCCAGGGAGGCTAGCGCCAATCGTCTAACTAGCAGGGGGAAAGAGGGAGGCTAGGCTAGCTCCATGAGGCCTCATTACAGACTAGATGGACTCCCAGACCAGCTAGGGAGGTCTGGTGATTGGAGATAGCTCAGTGAGCAGGCTCACAGTCGATGCAGGTGCCTGTTGCGCTCTGAAACCCTGGACATTTCACACCAGCTCATTCTCCTACCCATCAGCCACTGCTTGTTGTATTGAAGTGATGAACCATCTCCCGTGGAGGCTGTGTGGCCCAATAGGATTGTGGGAGGGAGTATGTGTGCTGAGCTAATGACTGCTGTCACCTTGGATACGGCTCTGTTTGTTCTAAGGGGTGAGGGCCCTGCTACCCAGCTAGCTGACTGGATCCAACCTTAAAACAACCTCCATACTCTACTCTGTATAAGGGGACACATGTACACATGCACTAATACACCCACACAATACACAGCATGCACACTTCCACATACTCACAAACGTCATGCACGCGCGCACACACATAGTATCACATTGTGTAAATGTGGAAACCGTTTTTTTTATTCCACTTCATTACTTCATCAGGATGCAGTTTTTATAAGCTTTGAATTCTGTTTCCTCCGCAAAGTACTGTATAAACTAGCTGAAAATACAGAGCCGCTTTGCAAAATGTAGTTAAATACTCAGAAGCAGCCCATCAAGCTCCATAAATACTACATCCTCTCAGTATACAGATAAACCTAGGCCTGTGAAACATCTACGTATCCACACAATCCCCCACATCCATGTTACAAATGGCTATTCCATTTTTATGTGACTGCTCTGCCCAGAACACACAGGTTGATAGTTGATATGAAAAGTGACGCTGGTGATTTAATATGGCGTCCTCTGGCTGACAGTGTAATGGGCTCATGGTGCGTATTTCACAGCTTTATGTCACCCGCGGGCAGGTAATAGAAAAACCCTTTCTGATGGAGGAAAGGGGGGAGAGAGAGAGAGAGAGAGAAAGAGGGGTGGGGAGTGAGACAGAGAGAGAGGGAGGGAGAGAGAGAGAGAGAAAGAGGGGTGGGGAGCGAGACAGAGAGAGAGGGAGGGAGAGACAGAAATAGATAACAAAAAATCTCTGTCATAAATGGCCTGGGAGAGTCCCCGACTGGGAGAGGAAATCAGAAGTCTCCTAGCAGTGAAGATGGAGACAGACAATACTATTTCCTATGTCTAAAGACCCTGGTCACCTGCCAAAGCTAAGTGCTGATGACTGTATTTCACAGTGGAGGCCTTGGCTGGCTGTGGAAGAGTCATGTGTAGTGCTAGCCTCAGCGCTAACTCACTACCCACAGGCCGGGAGTGTGACTCTCCGTTACAGAGGCCAAGGGAGAGTCTGACACATCGTGACTTATTACCAAGTGGGCCGCTAGGTGCTGTCATTCCCTGAGGTGCTGGGGACATAAATGTCTGTTAGGGGCCTCAGCGTGCACCATGGTGGGATTTTATCACAGGAAATAGTATGCCTATATATTTCTGACTAATCTATCTAGACGATAGTGGCTGTCAGTTTGAATCGCTATTTTGTAAAAGTTGGTTCATGGATCTTTCTAAATGTGTAATATGTATTATTGTGTGTACATACAGTATAATATTTCCATTGGGCTGGCCTGATGACCATGTGGACATATGCCACGTTCAAGACAACTGGGAACTTGGACATCTCAGATTTAAGTGTGTTCAAGACCCTGGGAACTTAGAAAAAAACTAACCTCGACTGGGAAAATTAGTTTTGAACAGTCAAACTCTGGCATCTTTACAAAGCTCAGAATTTCCGACCTGAAGATCGGTGACGTCATGATTTGACCTTGTTTCCCCCCCAGTTGTCTTGAAAGCCCTAATAGCTGAGGAACTAGGTTGATGTCACTGTGATTGAAGTGGAGAGGAGGAGGAGCCAGTGTGTTCTGACCAGGAAGTCACAGCTGCAACACATGGCATGGGCACACAAAACCACACCACAAACCACGACACCAAGTAGAATTAGACTGGAACATGCAGATCGTCACAAACCGTGTCTTTAGAGTGGCCCATTAGGAAGAAATAGGGGGAGCCATGCTTGTCACTTTTCATGCACATGGAGAGACTGGAAGGTACCATTCCTAAGGAAAGGGGAGTAACAACCTATACCAATCATTAGGGTTAAACCAGACGCCTTGAAAGGAAGAGTTACACTATTGTTAGTCAAGAGAAAGACAAGTTTATCAGTGTTAAAGTATTAAGTAGAGAGAAAGACATTGCTATGGGTGAAGAAAATATCTACATTAGAAGATAGGCATGCCAGACATATGCAGAGTTATAGTTATAAAGTTCATGTTTTTTGTAATTTTTAGCCCATTTTCTACCCAATTTCGTGGTTACGAAATTGTCTCATCGCTGCAACTCACCAACGGGCTCGGGAGACGCGAAGGTCGAGGCATGCGTCCTCCGAAACATGACCCGCCAAACCGAGCTTCTTAACACCCACCCGCTTAACACAGAAGTCAGCCTCGCCAATGTGTTGGAGCAAACACAGTTCACCTGCAGGCGCCCGGTCTGCCACAAGGAGTCGCTAGAGCGCGATGAGCCAAGTAAAGCTCTCCCCTAACCCGGACGACGCTGGGCCAAACCCTCCCCTAAACCGGACGACGCTGGGCCAAACCCTCCCCTAACCCGGACAACCCTGGGCCAAACCCTCCCCTAACCCGGACGACGCTGGGCCAAACCCTCCTCTAACCTGGACGACGCTGGGCCAAACCCTCCCTAACCCAGACGACGCTGGGCCAAACCCTCCCCTAACCTGGACGACGCTGGGCCAAACCCTCCCCTAACCCGGACGATGCTGGGCCAAACCCTCCCTTAACCCGGACGACACTGGGCCAATTGTACGATTTCCGCACTGCATCTCAGGATCAATCCCAGGCAGTAGTGATTCCACAACACTGCGATGCAGTGCTTTAGACCACTGCGCCACTCGGGAGGCCCGAGTAAAGAATAATCTATAGACATAATCATTTTAGAAGTGTGTGTGTGTGACTTTTAAAATGTGATTATAGTGTTACTGGAATCAGATGAGATTAGAAGGTAAGCAGGTGTATTTGAGTGTGTTACAGCTGGATTAGCCTTGGCCTGGAGAGGGGTAAACAACAGGGTTCGAGGGACAGAATGGAAACCCACCATACTCTGGGACCTGCCCTGTGCCTCTCTTCAGGAGTAGACGCACCCGCCGGCCCCCTGACTTGATGAGCTCGATGGCCCGGGTGTGGGTCATGTCCCTGGTGGTGTCCCCATTGATCTCAATGATCTGGTCCCCTACCTGGAGAGGAGGAGAGACAACACAGTGAGAGAGAGAGAGAGAGAGAGAGCAATACTGTAGATAGATAGATAGATAGACAGACAGACAGACAGACAGACAGACAGACAGACAGACAGACAGACAGACAGACAGACAGACAGACAGACAGACAGACAGACAGACAGACAGACAGACAGACAGACAGACAGACAGACAGACAGACAGACAGACAGATAGATAGATAGATAGATAGATAGATAGATAGATAGATAGATAGATAGATAGATAGATAGATGTGTGTCCCCACTGTTTGTGTGTGTATGTGCATGAAATCCTGTTGCCATGCAGAAACTGCACAGACAATAAATAGACAATAGACCACTGTGACAGTAACCTCTAAATCACCAACCCACTGAGCAACCTGTGTTATATAAACATGCGTTACATTGCGTGACAAGTTCACACCAATTCCCTGATTAGATGAACAAATTATGGAAGAACGCTGGCACACACTACCGCAACCACCAACGCAATTGTTTCTTGGTAGGCCTCGGAGATAAGCACACACACTACGTATTAAAGCACAAAATTAACGAGGCAAATTTGTTGTGGATCACAATTTATTAGGATCAATGTGTATCTATAAATCATAGTGGTGCAGAGGGATCAGAGCGGCCAGTGTAAAGCTCTAATCAGAATTAGCACTCATGAATGTGGTGTCAGTTGTCATTAATTCCTGCAGCCCGTTTTATAATGTCATTTAGATTGAATTATGGCAGACAGACTCTTCCCTGCAGGGGGGCTGAGACTAAAGAGGATACCTGAATACCAATGTCCTGGGCTTTGTTCATTACGTACCAAACGGAAGAAAATGGACTGAAACAAGGAGGGTGTTCCTGAATCCGTCCAATAAGAAACAGTTGTTTACGATATCCGTTGCAAAACGTATTCCTAATGAATATGACCCAGGACATTAGCAGCTGAAGACCTGGTAGTAACCTATTCATTTCACTAATTAGACTACACCTCCCTTTTAGCCCTACAGTGAAATTGTTGTGACCTCTCTATGACTACAACATCAAGGTCGGAGGCCAATTGTACAGGCATATCCCCGGATGGATCTCACTAACACACTTCCTTCACTTGGGAATTGGGACCAGTGCCCTCTTGACTGATAGTGTAGGAGACCACGTGCTGCGGCGCCAAATGTATAAACCAATTACTGTAACAAATGGAAAAGTCCTCGGCTAATAGTGGAAGTAATTTGAAAGCTGAGGAGAGAGAATCCGCCCGGCAACAGAGAGAGAAGGGGAGTCATTAAGTGTTATTAGGCTCATCTGAGCGGAGCTGGGCCGCCCGTCCATCTACACCTTCTGACAGTTTGTGAATGGCTGAGGCCGGCCTGAGTCATTCCCCTTTAAATGGATGGGAAGTGACTGGGTGTGGATGGGAGAATTGAACACCAAGCCAACAGCAGTAGTATGACCTCCAGATGAAGCATGGTTTTCCTTGGATTGTCTCTCCTCTAGATGATATCTCGAGTATAGCCAAGCTTACTAAGGTTGTGTCTGAAACAGCACACTATTGCCTATATAGTGTACTTTTGACCAGAGCCTGAGCCTTGGTGGTGTAAAAAGTAGTATACTATATAGCCGGCCGGCCGGCCCATCCCAGTTCATTTCAACAGCGGTGTTAGATGATCCTACATTTCCCCCTCGACCATTCATCTCCCCATGATCAGAGTTCAAACTGGGCCTGTGTGTGGCGGACTGCAGAGTTTGAGTGGGCCTTTAAAGCTGTGATTACTGAAGGATAAATCACAATACCGGCCCGGGCGTTGGACAGAGAGACGAGGACCGCTAGCTATCCCTCATCCCCAGGCGATGGGTTTGGGCCTGGGCCCGCCGAGCTGCATTTACCTCGCCGTGGCGGAGTGAGAGTAGTATCCCTACGGGGCGTTTTACACACATCTCTGACAGGTTCATTACAGATAATGAACACAATTGGCCCACACTAGGGAGATTGGGCAGAGAGAAAAGTGTGACTGGTAGGAGATGATCAAGATACTTTAGGAGATATAGAAAAACTGCTATGACAGACTTATAATGTACTCTTTGATATCGGAAAAGTAAAGTGAGATTTCTGTCTATTTTACGCCATAAAGTGGTCAGAGTCACCCTGGATGAACATAGCAGGCTACAAGAACATATACAGCTGTTGAGAGAGAGTGACTCATACTTTGACAGAGGTGATGGAAGGAAGGTGTGAACTTGGGGAAAAACTAAAAGCTTGGCACACTCTGCATCTTTTCACAAAGAGTACTACATTTGAACGTCAATTTAGAAAATAATTGTCTTTTTTTGTTGTCAAACAGATGGTGACCGGCAGATAGTACCCTCTATCCCTGAAGAGAACATTACGAAACGGACAAAAGTTGAAAACTATTCATGGTTAAAAACAGCCATCCTTTAATTATTCATCTGAATGTTCATAGTACCTAATGTATTATTGACTAGAGAAACGTTTCTGATGCCAGTAAACCCACTAACCCAGCAGGTGTCAAAACGTCCCAAATCCTTCACACACTCAGCCACAATGCATTAGCAGATTATTTTCTTACAGGGCTTAAAATGGAAATTTGCTGCCAAGATAATCATCAGACAATTAAGACTAGCAAAGAATTATTATTAATATCCCACTAAACCAGCATTGGGAGAGAAGCTGCTGTAAGTATGTTGAGGGGAAGTGTTAGTTCAGCGCAGGATGTGACATCGTCATCAACCTACCCTCATCCTCCCGTTGCGGATGGCGGGTCCGTCCTCGGCCAGTCGCAGGACAAACAGGTCCATCTTGTACTCCCTCCCTCCACGGATACTGAAGCCAAACCCCTTCACACTCTTCTCCAGCTCCACGGTGAAGAAGTCAAAGTCCTGGAGAAGGAACAGGACACATTCAGACAACAGGCAGTAAGAACCAGGGAGGAGGGGAAGGAGTAGGACACATTCAGACAACAGGCAGTAAGAACCAGGGAGGAGGGGAAGGAGCAGGACACATTCAGACAACAGGCAGTAAGAACCAGGGAGGAGGGGAAGGAACAGGACACATTCAGACAACAGGCAGTAAGAACCAGGGAGGAGGGGAAGGAGTAGGACACATTCAGACAACAGGCAGTAAGAACCAGGGAGGAGGGGAAGGAGCAGGACACATTCAGACAACAGGCAGTAAGATCCAGGGAGGAGGGGAAGGAACAGGACACATTCAGACAACAGGCAGTAAGAACCAGGGAGGAGGGGAAGGAACAGGACACATTCAGACAACAGGCAGTAAGATCCAGGGAGGAGGGGAAGGAACAGGACACATTCAGACAACAGGCAGTAAGATCCAGGGAGGAGGGGAAGGAACAGGACACATTCAGACAACAGGCAGTAAGAACCAGGGAGGAGGGGAAGGAGCAGGACACATTCAGACAACAGGCAGTAAGAACCAGGGAGGAGGGGAAGGAACAGGACACATTCAGACAACAGGCAGTAAGAACCAGGGAGGAGGGGAAGGAGTAGGACACATTCAGACAACAGGCAGTAAGAACCAGGGAGGAGGGGAAGGAGCAGGACACATTCAGACAACAGGCAGTAAGATCCAGGGAGGAGGGGAAGGAACAGGACACATTCAGACAACAGGCAGTAAGAACCAGGGAGGAGGGGAAGGAACAGGACACATTCAGACAACAGGCAGTAAGATCCAGGGAGGAGGGGAAGGAACAGGACACATTCAGACAACAGGCAGTAAGAACCAGGGAGGAGGGGAAGGAGCAGGACACATTCAGACAACAGGCAGTAAGATCCAGGGAGGAGGGGAAGGAACAGGACACATTCAGACAACAGGCAGTAAGATCCAGGGAGGAGGGGAAGGAACAGGACACATTCAGACAACAGGCAGTAAGAACCAGGGAGGAGGGGAAGGAGCAGGACACATTCAGACAACAGGCAGTAAGATCCAGGGAGGAGGGGAAGGAACAGGACACATTCAGACAACAGGCAGTAAGAACCAGGGAGGAGGGGAAGGAACAGGACACATTCAGACAACAGGCAGTAAGATCCAGGGAGGAGGGGAAGGAACAGGACACATTCAGACAACAGGCAGTAAGAACCAGGGAGGAGGGGAAGGAGCAGGACACATTCAGACAACAGGCAGTAAGATCCAGGGAGGAGGGGAAGGAACAGGACACATTCAGACAACAGGCAGTAAGAACCAGGGAGGAGGGGAAGGAGCAGGACACATTCAGACAACAGGCAGTAAGATCCAGGGAGGAGGGGAAGGAGCAGGACACATTCAGACAACAGGCAGTAAGATCCAGGGAGGAGGGGAAGGAACAGGACACATTCAGACAACAGGCAGTAAGAACCAGGGAGGAGGGGAAGGAGTAGGACACATTCAGACAACAGGCAGTAAGAACCAGGGAGGAGGGGAAGGAGCAGGACACATTCAGACAACAGGCAGTAAGAACCAGGGAGGAGGGGAAGGAGTAGGACACATTCAGACAACAGGCAGTAAGAACCAGGGAGGAGGGGAAGGAGTAGGACACATTCAGACAACAGGCAGTAAGAACCAGGGAGGAGGGGAAGGAACAGGACACATTCAGACAACAGGTGGTAAGAACCAGGGGGGGGAAGGAGCAGGACACATTCAGACAACAGGCAGTAAGATCCAGGGAGGAGGGGAAGGAGCAGGACACATTCAGACAACAGGCAGTAAGATCCAGGGAGGAGGGGAAGGAACAGGACACATTCAGACAACAGGCAGTAAGAACCAGGGAGGAGGGGAAGGAACAGGACACATTCAGACAACAGGCAGTAAGATCCAGGGAGGAGGGGAAGGAACAGGACACATTCAGACAACAGGTGGTAAGAACCAGGGAGGGGGGGGAAGGAGCAGGACACATTCAGACAACAGGCAGTAAGATCCAGGGAGGAGGGGAAGGAGCAGGACACATTCAGACAACAGGCAGTAAGATCCAGGGAGGAGGGGAAGGAACAGGACACATTCAGACAACAGGCAGTAAGAACCAGGGAGGAGGGGAAGGAACAGGACACATTCAGACAACAGGCAGTAAGATCCAGGGAGGAGGGGAAGGAACAGGACACATTCAGACAACAGGCAGTAAGAACCAGGGAGGAGGGGAAGGAACAGGACACATTCAGACAACAGGCAGTAAGAACCAGGGAGGAGGGGAAGGAACAGGACACATTCAGACAACAGGCAGTAAGAACCAGGGAGGAGGGGAAGGAACAGGACACATTCAGACAACAGGCAGTAAGAACCAGGGAGGAGGGGAAGGAACAGGACACATTCAGACAACAGGCAGTAAGAACCAGGGAGGAGGGGAAGGAACAGGACACATTCAGACAACAGGCGGTAAGAACCAGGGAGGAGGGGAAGGCCATCAGTCACCATCACAAAAGCTAATGGCCATGTGTATTAATATAGCCTGGTTAAACCAGACTGAATGCTGCGCTCACCATTGTTTAACTCAGTGCAGCGTTCAGTCTGGTTTAACCAGGCTAGAATTACCACATCTTCCTCGTTAACCTCTCTACCTGAACTACTGTTTCTTGCGTGTCAATGCCCATATATTTCAGTTGAATGTATTTATTTGATTCTTTATTTAACTAGGCAAGTCAGTTAAGAACAAATTCTAATTTACAATGACGGCCTACACCGGCCAAACTCGGACGACGCTGGGCCAATTGTGCACCGCCCTATGGGATTCCCAATCACGGACGGTTGTGATACAGTCGGGATTCGAAACAGGTTGTCTGTAGTGACGCTTCCAGCACTGAGATGCAGTGTTTTAGACCGCTGCGCCACCTGGGAGACCCATTTTTGACGGCTTTACATGCTTATAATAAAAGCAAAATGTACATTTTCAGACATCACAGGTCAATAGTGTATTGATGAGTAAAGTATCTAACCTGGTATACTTGTGGCATCTGTGGCTGGATCTGTCTGTAGTCGTGGGGCACAGGCATAGGGAAGTGCCTGGGGTCAGTGGACAGCTGTCTGTAGTCCATCAGAGGAGGGTGTCTGTAGTCCAGGGTGGGTGGCTGGCGGTAGTCTGCTACAGGAGGGTGTCTGTAGTCCAACGGGGGCTGTCTGTAGTCTGTGAATGGAGGCTGTCGGATGTCCGGTTTTACATCCTGCCTCGCTTTCACCTCTGACCTGTAACTATCCAACCAATCAAGTTAAAGGAAAATTTCCCACTGGACATAAACTGGTTGAATCAACGTTGATACAATGTAATTTGTCAATTTATTGTCAAATACACTGGATTTGAAAAATGTAATCAATGTGAACTGCTGTTTTGAGTCATTCCAAAGGGAAGGTTTCACAGAGAAAATGACATGTGACCATACTTTATCACTCATGTAACGTCAATGAGACTATTTTGGCCTATATAGCATTTGCAAAGTCATCGACAGCCATTGTTTCAATTCAAGCCAGAATTAATCTATAAATAGACAATACAATAGGGTTTCAGGGTTTCAAGCACTGGTTGATTTGAAATGAAATGATATTTAGTGATATTGAACTGTGTTTAGTTGTCAACACAACCAAATATCAATGTTTGAAGGAGATCTCTCTTTTTTTTGTGGAATTTGACCCCTTTTTCTCCCCAATTTCGTGGTATCCAATTTTTCTTATTTTTAGTAGCTACTATCTTGTCTCATCGCTACAACTCCTGTACGGGCTCGGGAGAGACAAAGGTTGAAAGTCATGCGTCCTCCGATACACAACCCAACCAAGCCGCGCTGTTCCATATGTGCCACTGACTTAGTCTGGCTTTAATTACAGTTTGTCTACAAATTCATGTCTCCATCTCAACGAAATATGTAAATTAACACAACAATCAAAGTTAAAGAATAGGACTAAATCAAATCCAACTTTATTTAAAGTGAATTTAAAGTTTGATTTGAATATGAGTCCTATTCTTTAACTTTTATTGTTATGTTGAAAATCATCAAACACAAAAACAATAAACAATGAATAGCATATTAACTTGTTGACAAGTTTAACCAATGATATGTTGGATTCATGTCTCTAACTCAACCAAAAATATAAGTTAAAGAATGGGATTAAGCCAGTGGCTCAGATGGAACTATGCAATCAGTAGATACATCTCAATTAAATGTTGATATGTCAACCAAACAATTGAATATAGCCTAAATTAAGGCTATCGTACAAACATGGCCACATTGAGGTTGAGAAACTCTAAAATCCTTCTTATAAAACATGCATGTTCTAGATAGCAGGTCTCTGGAGATCTTTACTATTCCTGTAATAATCTGTGCAGCACCTTGAACAGCACCTTGAACAGCACCATGTATTCAACATGTCATCTCAACTGCAATCCCGGTCATTTGGTTCTGCTATTAAATGAAACACAGTGATAACACATTCATTGTGTGTTGTATAAATAAAAGAACTGTGCTGTGCTTTTAAATGGTTGAAAGCGCAGTGAGGCATTTCAGTGAAAACTAAACCAAAAATCTGTGCTTTTTTCGATGGTTGAATGCGCAGTTGAATTAACTTTTGGATGTCTTTTTGAGTGGGTGAATATACAGTATGTTGTCATCTCATTGATCAAGTTCTCAACTAAATATGACCTAATTACCAACATTGAAATGATGTAGTGTGCCCAGTGGGTTATCACTACAAACATTTCATTTGAATGTAATGGGTAATGGTAATTTTTTTATATATTTACCTTTATTTTACTAGGCAAGTCAGTTAAGAACAAATTCTTATTTTCAATGAAGGCCGGGAAACAGTGGGTTAACTGCCTGTTCAGGGCAGAACGACAGATTTGTACCTTGTCAGCTCAGGGATTTGAACTTGCAACCTTTCGGTTACTAGTCCAATGCTCTAACCACTAGGCTACACTGCCACCCCGTAATGCTCTCTGAACCAATTCATGTCAAATTCTAAGTTATTTAGAAATACCTTGTTTGTTACAATCAAACTACCTTTGAGACAAGACTCTAGTGGTGGTAAGTGAAATCATTTTTTTGAACCACATGAAAGACACTCAGTCTTTTACAGAGTTGGCAATAAATAAGAGTACTCAGAGAGTTTGGGAATTCTCCAGAGCAGGAGGCAAAGGACAATGACAGGGTACACTTTGGGCCCCCTGTAAGAGCTTGATGAAATATTCAGCGTAGGTCTATAAAGAAGCTATTTAGGTTAATAATTCAGGAGTCCGTAAGAGTTAAGTGATGTTATACAACAAACTGGAGACAGGGAGAGAATACCTCGCTCTCACCTGTAATTCCCTTAGGAACAGTGCTTTTACCCCAGAGATTAAAAAAAAAAGATACTACTGTGCTGTATAAGATATCTGGGACTTCCACAGCATTGGGACTAGCAGACAGTACAATACTGAGGAAGCCCTAAAGATTACATGAACCCATACACATACATGATCAACTATCTTAAACCATTTCAATAAATAGGAAATGATAGAGCACTCAAATGTTGCATGTCTTAAATCAAATCAAATGTTATTGGTCACACAGATATTTAGCAGATGTTATTGTGGGTTTAGCGAAATGCTTGTGTAAATTATGGCCCTATCCTGGCGGACCAATATTTAGAACTGGGCTGGGTGCTATGGATTGGCGGGTGTGTTTTTAAGCAGTGTGCGTCTGTGTGTCTGACCATCCAGTTGCCGTACCTGCTGTCGTGGGTGTAGATCTGGGGTGGGGGGCTGGGGTCTGTGTGATGGGGCTCTGGTGGGTCAGGGAACTGGGCTGGGTGACTGCAGGGCTGGGCTGAGTGACTGCAGGGCTGGGCTGGGTGACAGCAGGGCTGGGCTGGCCCACGGTGGGACTGGGCTGGGCCTGAGGACTGTGCTGCTGGGTCACTGCTGGGCTCTGTTTCTGTGAGCTAGGGGCTGACGGGCTCAGCTCTGAAACACAGACAGACAGAAGTGTCAGACACAGTGACAGATAGATACACACCACAGTATAGACTATGCTAAACAGAGCCACATTAACATAATACACGGTGCATCTACTTCAAAGAACTGTCAGTACAATGCTCCAATCTACAGTAGATGCTCGCATTACCAAGAAACACACATGAAGCATTAGAAGATGGTGACAGAAACCGACTCACTAGACAGTTCTCCCAAACAGACATATCACTTTCTGATCCACGCAAATAGTGCCTTAGCCAGAGATAGAACAACATCCTTTAAAAATGGATGTAAAACGGTCTGTACAGTAAGACAACGTGCTGCATTTAAGATGACAAACAGTTTTAACAACAGTCCCTGAAAGTCCCCCACATCTACAGTATACAGTTCTCTGCTGACCCCTTGGTCCCCCCATTATCTCCAGTCTAGTGACCGTTGTCGTCCGTCCCCCCCTGTCCCCTGTCTCACTCACCTTCCTGTGGTATGATCCGGAGGGTGACGCTGAGGCCGGCGTCCTTGATGAGCTTAACGATGTCGGCGTGGGGCATGTTGATGATGGACTGGCTGTTCACCGCCAGGATGCGGTCACCCACCTTCAGTTTGCCACAGCGGTCCGCCGGGCTGCCGTCGATGATACGCCCAATCTTATGGGGCACGCCTGGGATGGGAGGAGAGGCGGAGGACAATACACACAGAGTGAGAGACACACAGATATGGTTAGTTGAGGATGGGTCTGAGTTCAGGCTAATCTTACTGGTTGGATGCTTTCTTTCCATCTCTCCCTCTCTTCTTTCTATCTATGTTGCTCGCTCTTTTCACATTTCTCCCGCCCCCTCTCAGCTTATGTAAGACAGCTGGCTGTATGCACGGCGAGTGTGGGCAGGGCACTAAAAGGCGCCGCGGCGTACTGGAGCCTAGCTACCTCAGATCTGAGGGATTGATACAGTCAGGAAACCATTTGGAATTGAGACGGGTTAGATGGTTAGAGGAGGAGTACATGGTTCAAAAATAGAGGTGTTACATTTTTTATATAGTTGTGACCTCTTCGCAGACCTCTTCCTCTCAGAAATGTTTGTCAAAATGGATTTTGTTTTCTCTGCTTGGAACGACCGTATCTGCTGGACTAAAATGCATTAAAACTCAAGAGCATAATAATATGCGAAGCCTTCCCTTTTAAGGTGAAATTGCCATAAGGCAGTACATTTGTAATGTAAACAACCCATGGACAAGCAATGACTCACACTCACTCACTCACTCACTCACTCACTCACTCACTCACTCACTCACTCACTCACTCACTCACTCACTCACTCACTCACTCACTCACACACTCACTCACACACAGAGCAGCACTCACTGATGGCGGCGGCGGTCTCGGGCCGGTTGAGCGAGCTGATGATGACGAATCCAAACCCTTCACTCTCCTTGCGGTGGATAATGACATCACTCGGTGGCTGCTGCACGCTGGAGGTCGGCTCTCCATCTGTGGTGCTACCTGTACCCATGGCGTCAGTGGGTGGGCCTGCGTTGTTGCCAGGATACGTGACGTTGGTGAAGTCGCTGCGTGGGGAGCTGTGCTGGGTGGACACAGAGCCGGGCTGCGGCCGTTCTCTGGACACGGCTCTCCTGTGGGGGGCTGAGTTAACCTGCTCTGCTCTCCACCACACCACACTGCAGCCCAGCATAGCAGCACAGCACTCATCAATGGACAAAGACAGGCCCTGTCTGGACTGGCTATCAGATCAGAGAAAGGTCATGGTTTCTCTAACACCTCATCAGCTGTATTGTAGCATCCAAAGATCTTTTTAATCCAAAAGAAAACCTCCATTGAAGATATCTGTAGATACAATCGCTAAGAACTAAGACTCCCTCAAAACCAAGATGTCATGTTAGAATTCATTACATCTCCTTCAATGATCAAGGTTGAACTGAAGACAGTGAGACCTCTGGGAGAGACAAGAGTCTTGACACCTCCAAAAGTGTTCGTTTGAATCAAACGTTCGAGGGATGAAAGGCAAGACCACGGACGACACGGATGAGACAGACATCCTTTCATGACTGGACACGGAATGAGAAGAGGGAGACAGAGGAGGGGAGATGGGATCTCACCAGGGTGGCTGTGCTCTCCTCCCCAGGCACCAAAGGCAGCCGGAGTGTAAGCTGACATAAGGGAATGGGGAGATCTGAGGGGGGAAGGTGTGTGTAGAGGGCTGCTACACTCATCACACAGCAGGCTCTTGTAGCTCTACAATTCAAGGTACAATACAACAGCCGGACTCCACATAAGGCCAGAGAAAGGAAGACTATCAGGCCTTCTTGGAGTAGAATGAATTTGACCTTGGAGGATGATCTAAGGTCAGAGTTCCGTTTTCCTCCCTAATGATTAGGATTAGTTTTCAGTAAACTGATCCTAGATCTGTCCCCTCCCATATTCTCACCTGGGCCATGTAGCCTCCTCCTGATGGTGAGGTTGACCTGTCCATTGCGGGCGGCGCCGTGCATCAGGTCGATGACGTAGCGGTGGGGCTTCCCCGCCACCGGGATCCCGTCCACGAAGATGAGCTCATCGCCTGGCCGCAGGCGCCCATCTCTGTCCGCAGGGCTCTTCTCTATGATGGCCCCAATCAGGATCTGTTTATGGGAACGAGACCAATCAGAACGCATGGAGAGCTAGGGTTAGGGGTTAAAAAGTTGGTTGACCGATCAGAGGGCTGGATTAAGAAAAGGACTACATTGAAGCGATATGTAGCCATGGTCAAGTGGACAAGAAACATGCAGTGAGTAACTGTATGTGAAATGACATGTATAAGTGGTTGCTATGTCAGTGGTGCTTATGAATAGATACATGGCTCCATGTTTGCGCTGAGTGTTACTCTACAGACAATTAACCAGTAACCATCCACAGCAGCACCACCAGTCTCTCAGTCAGTCAGTTCAGGGTTAGATATGCATGTAGTGGGTTAGAGAGGAGAAAATGACAGGGTTCCACGCCCATCTCATACGAGCCTTCTCACGGGTGTCCGGACTCACAGGCTGACCCGCCTCGTCTCCCCCAAGGATGCGGAAGCCGAAGCCGGACTTCTGCCTCCTCAGGTGCACCTCCACCTCCTGGTACTCTGCCCCTGGGGTCAAGGAACAGACAACACCTGTGACACGTGTTGACCTTGGAGTGCCCTCAGTCTAATGTCTAATTTATGTGGAGCCAGAGGATTGTTGATCACATATTGTGGAAGTTAACACATGGAATTAAAGGCACTGTTATTTCTGTGTTTTATATAATATTGTACAACACCTGATGGAACTAACACTGTTAAAGTGTGATTTAAAAAAAATCTGTGTTATTTCCTGGTAGTTGCTTGTTGAAAAGAATCGACACAGGACCCTAATCAGCAGGTTTGCATGGGCGGGAGTTTCAGCTTTCCATGGGGACATCAATGTGGTATATTGGTTAATAGACCAATAACAAAGAGAGTTCCAAACCTCTCTGCCAATAACAGCAAGTTATCAGTTTTCCCCTTTCCACTCAAACCAGACAGTTCTTGCTTAAGTCTTGCTTGAGATTGTTTTTTGGGCTAAAAAGCCAATTTTGCCAATTTTAATGGAAATCTATTACAGCACAGCACTTATTTGTTACCCAGAAATGATTTGATATTGATATAAAACGGCTGTATTGGGCCTTTAATGCATTGCAAATTAAATTAAAGGTTTCATTAAAAAAAAGACAATTTAGAATAATCCCTATTCCTCCCTGTGGACAGTCTTCTTCAGGGCCAACGTACATACCTGAGTGGTCCACAGAGAAGATGGTCCGTGGCAGGCCTGGCTCTGTGTGGGGGAGGGAGATTGAGGGAGCACCCATAAACAATAATACAACACACATACTGTCTTACAACTGTCTCACTCAGAGCAGGTTACTAAAAAGACTGAGACTAGAGCAAGTCAGAAAAAGACTTGCCTCAGCACATTGTCTGCACAGAGTTCCTACATCATCCATTACACTGTGGAAAAGAAGTGCTTAGGGCTTGTAATACAGCTATCTTTTTATTTACAGTATGTGTTACGGGAGCAGAAACTCATCTGCAATCAGGCCTTTACTGGAAAGCAGAATGATTTGTGGCATAGTGATATTCATTACCCTGAAAACCCTTTCTTATGAAATGAAGTAGAGCGGGTCAAAGTGACTGTGATGAGAAATGGGCTCTATTTACAGCAGGTTTAATCACGGAGACCAGTGTCCGCTGGGATACCAGAGGAATTAATTGAGGAAACAAAGATGGCGGATGACACATAAGGAGACTGACTGACGTCTTACCACGGAACCCATATACAGTGTTTTAAGTTTATATTAAATAATATTGCTGGAAAAAATACTCATAAATGTTGGCAGAAGATAAGGACAGAATGACCTTGCTGGCCAGAGGATGATTTTGGTATATTCCAGACTGTGTTATAGTTTACATAAAGTACACAATTCATAAATCTCCATCCAACTCCAGCTCTCTCACATGCAATGGGGTCTCTTGGTTCCCTACTAAAATAAAGGCATCTAATTACAGATGTAGGATCTTAATTTGATCACTCTTTTGTTGCTGATAATTTTCCTACACAGCAGGAAATATAAACTTGTAGTATATTCAAGCTTAAAAAGGCTTCTAAAGTTTGTAATATATATTGTTTTATCAACCCCTACATTCTTTTCCATGAATTATAACCTATTTCCTGTTGCTGCATGATTATCTTCCAGCTGTAGAAAACCTTATCAACATTCAGTGGAAGCTACACTGACTTGTCTATGGTTGTGGGGTATGGGTGCATTTTCTTCTCTAACAGCCTGCATTGGTCTCCCGGATATATTGAGAACAGTCCTAGTTAGATAAGGTTATTGAAAAATACCAATGTTCATGACCTAGAACTCCCACACCACTGAGGGAAACAAGTAAAGTGTTCCTAAATGTTGCCTTGTGCCTCAACCCTGTTAACCTGACTGACCAACAGTCTGCAAGTGTAGCCTAGCAGCGAACAGCACTTTGGGAGCTTGTTACATGAAGGGAAGCAACACTGAACACGGGACTAAAGGAGAGTAAAGGAGAGAAAGAAACAGAGAGAGAGAAGAGTAGTGCTATCTGGCCCTAAATCGACAGTACACTGTGGCTAAATATTTGACCATGGTTACTGATCAAAACCTTAGAAAAACCTTGACAAAGTACAGGCCCAGTGAGCACAGCCTTGCCATTGAGAAGGGTAGACACAGGAAAACCTGGCTCCCTGTAGAGGAAAGGCTGTGCAACCACTGCACAACAGCAGAACCTGAGACGGAGCTGCATTTCCTGACAAAATGTCCAAAATCTAAAACAATTAGAGTATCATTTCCCATTTATTCAAGGTTTCAAAGACCTCTCTGATGAGAGTAGGCTACCCGTCCTGTTGGGGGAGGGCACAGAGAGCTGTGGGTTGGTAGCGCACTACATTGCTGCCTGCCATAAGTTGAGGGACAGTGTCTGACAAACCAATCAACCTGCACATGTACTCTACTGTATGCTTATTGTTATTGTTCAATATATGGTTATTTTGACCCTTGGTTATTGTTGTCCCGTTGACAATTTTGATTCTCATTTTTATTTTATGTTGTAAATATCCAAAATAAGCTTTGGCAATATTTACATTGTTACGTCATGCCAATAAAGCGAAGCCAATTGAGAGAGAGAAAGAGAGAAAGAGAGAAAGGAGAGAGAGAGAGAGAGAAAGAGAGAATGGAGAGAGAGAGAGAGAGAGAAAGGAAAGCTACAGAGAAAGATTGCCTGAGACGCTGAAAGGCTTTGACATGGAGTTCTTCCGACAGCCCTGTCCTCTTTAATAAAGGTTGTGTTGCGTAAGCGCGCACACAGCTCGCCTCTCTCCTCACAGTGTGCATCTACTGTAGCCTACGATTGACTCAGGCCCACAGAGATTCTACCATAGAGAGGAGCAGAGCAATATCATGTCTACCGGCTCGAGCCTCGCATGTCAATCATGAAGCCTCTATGGTACATCAAGCTGCACGGACTTAACAGAAACTAGCACTGTCACTAGCACTGGTCAAAAGGATGAGTGCACTTTATGTTCAGAATCATACAGTAGATATGACTACTGATGTCAAAAACCAATGGTATACTGTCGTACAAATCTTTCTACAGGGCATATCTTGGCAACCCAGTTAAAAGATTGGTCGTACACTCAATGAACTGAAAGGAAATCCCTATGCTTGTACCTCTGACAGGATCTTTAATGGCTAAAATATAATTGTTGGCTCCTAAAGTATACAGCGGTCTAAGAAGACAGGTTATTGGCTGAGATGTTCCTGAACAAAAAAGCTAATTTGACTATACACTCTGGCAGAACATCGACTGGAGGCAGAGATCCGGGAGATACTCAGAGATGCCCCTAACGAAGGAGTCTAGACCAAATACACATATATCAACATCAAGTCATCTGTCAGCACTAAGATACAAGTAGAAACTCTTAAACCGCTGTCATACTCATAATATTTACAGAAATACATCTACAGACACAACAACATAATACATCTCATTCTGCAGAACCCAGACTATGTCCCTATAGGAAGAGAACCCAGACCATGTCCCTATAGGAACAGAACCCAGACAACCCAGACCATGTCCCTATAGGAACAGAACCCAGACAACCCAGACCATGTCCCTATAGGAACAGAACCCAGACAACCCAGACCATGTCCCTATAGGAACAGAACCCAGACAACCCAGACCATGTCCCTATAGGAACAGAACCCAGACAACCCAGACTATGTCCCTATAGGAACAGAACCCAGACAACCCAGACTATGTCCCTATAGGAACAGGACCCAGACAACCCAGATCATGTCCCTATAGGAACAGAACCCAGACAACCCAGACCATGTCCCTATAGGACAGGACCCAGACCATGTCCCTATAGGAACAGGACCCAGACAACCCAGACCATGTCCCTATAGGAACAGGACCCAGACAACCCAGACTATGTCCCTATAGGAACAGAACCAAGACTATGTCTCTATAGGAACAGAACCCAGACTATGTCCCTATAGGAACAGAACCCAGACAACCCAGACTATGTCCCTATAGGAACAGGACCCAGACAACCCAGATCATGTCCCTATAGGAACAGAACCCAGACAACCCAGACCATGTCCCTATAGGACAGGACCCAGACCATGTCCCTATAGGAACAGGACCCAGACCATGTCCCTATAGGAACAGGACCCAGACCATGTCCCTATAGGAACAGGACCCAGACAACCCAGACCATGTCCCTATAGGAACAGGACCCAGACAACCCAGACTATGTCCCTATAGGAACAGAACCCAGACTATGTCTCTATAGGAACAGAACCCAGACTATGTCCCTATAGGAACAGAACCCAGACAACTCAGACTATGTCCCTATAGGAACAGAACAGGTGGAGCTGAGGCCATTGTTATATTGCACTATGGAGCCCTGACTCTGTTCACGAGGGCTACAATGATTCATTCAGGAGATGAGGTGTGTGTGTGTGTGTGTGTGTATGTATGTGTATGAGTGTGTTTTTGTGCATCTTCATAGGTCCACCTGTTCAAAAGAACATTAACCCCTGGAACCCCAGACAGATATTATGGGGCTGTTGTTGTTGTTGTTGTACTAGTGTGTTTCCAGTACTTACGCCTACTATTCTCATAGATAGCCCTGGACTTCTCATAGAGGTCATAGGGGTCGGGCCTGCTCAGATCAAAGCCCTCGGGGAGGGCAGAGTCTGGGACTGAGGCCCTGTGGAGGTGGCGGGTCAGGAAGGGGGCGTTGTGGGGGACAACGGGGGCAGACAGACTGGTCTGGGGGCTGCCCTGACCCCCTCCCTGGCCTTGGGCCGCGTCCCACTGCTCCAATACCTGTAAACACATCAGACATCAGGGCATTGGTTCAGTCTCCACCACCCCTACCATGGTTCTCACCCGGTCCTTACGCACTGACATCCCTAAGGGATGCAAGGGGGCGCTGTCCTGGTACTCTAACAACTTCCTCTTAGACGAACCAAATGAGGTGAGAGCAGGTAGCAAAGCTATTCATAGTATACAGGTGGGGACAGAGGCCTTCATGGACTTCATTGACCTCTGTCATTCACTACAGCAGTCTAATATTAGTGGGAGTAGTTATGCAGCAAAGCAACATGAGCACCAGCCGGCGGCGACTAATTAAAAGCAACAACAAAGATGAAGAGAGGGGAGGTGAAGAAACGTTTTAAAGGAAATAAAAGATGCCAAGGCTTATTAAAGCGGGTCTGGAAAAGCAGTGTGTAAATTATGCAGAGGGAGAGAGAGCACAGGCACACCAGTTCAGGGCTGCTGGGAGGAAGAGGGAGGCAGGCGGAGAGCATATTAAACATGTCAGTGTGCCACTGTCATCGTCGGAAGATGGCAAATGGCCAAAGTGGGCACACAGAGGGTACTGGCCCAGTGTAGATTGGCTACGGCCCAAGACATTCTATGATAGAGACTGTAGTGGATGCTAGAGGGGCATGGTGATAGGAGGAGTGCAAACACACAGCATTCACCCCCCTCAGAGAATCTCTTTGATGAACCTGTGTGTGTGTGTGTGTTCTGAAACTATAATGGAATGTAGATGTGGTGGATAATGTGTGGTGTCTCTATTGTGGAAAACACTATTGTGGTGTCTCCAATACAATGCAGAAAAGCCAGCAGTGCTAATGTCAAAACAGGTTTATTTAGACCCAAATACTCTCCGCAGTGTTGAATCCCAAACCACTCAGTGTGCGTCCAGGAGAAAAAGAGAGAAGTGGTAATTTATGCGGGTGTAAAACCAAACAATGCAGATAAATGGTTAAGTGCATAAAATATGATTTATCTTCCTATTTGAAATAAGCACCACACTTATTTGAAGTCATACACACTATGACCTATTTTGACAAGCTGAGCTGCTTTCTTGTGTTGTACAAATGTCAGTTGTCTTTAGAAAACAGAGTGGTGTTGATGAGATAGTGAAGATGACACATTGGTATGTTAGGATCACAGTGAGAATGATAGTTGTCTCTAGTACCACCCCATAAAATGACTTGTTTGATATCAGGAGCTGTATAAAAAGATGCTGCCAAGGCATCTAGTTCCATCGGACCAAGGCAAAATCAAAGTGTTCCCACTCTGTGTGGTTCCACCCATCTCTGCTACTGATCTTCGGAATGTCTGAGTGTCTGGCCGTGTAATGGCAGGCTGACAGTCAGGGGATCTTATTAAGTCTGGACCAGACTATAGCACTATCACTTCCCCTACTTCCTCCTCCTCCTCCGTCTCTCTCTCCCTCCATCTATTACGCTGTATGTACTAAGTGAAGTATGAAGTATGTCAGTCTTTCCTAACTGGCCCTGAGAGGGATAAATAAAGTTGTTTTGAATTGAATCTTTCCCCTTCATTTAGTCACAGGAAGTCAGGCTCTTTAAGACTGTATGACCTGTGTGTGTGGCTAGAGACTGCTGTTTCCTACACACAACACTCTCAGGTCTGGCCATAAATTGATTCTGCATCCAAACCAATAGTACTACATACTACTATATTCTGTATATTCTGTTTTTCACTCTCATGACTCTTTGAGAATATACTCATATATGAACAGGCTTTGTTCCAAACTGAATTCAGAATTGCATCATTAGTATTTGTGCCAACTTTGGGTCACATTTACAGAACTCCCATAGTCTCTGTTTTTAAACTTTGTATCCATGTTGGAATATTTGGGCTACGGGAATCGTCCTGAACTAATGATATCCAATTAAACCTGGGCTGAACTCTGAACTCTGTGTTGGCAGCTGCTGGTGCTCTGAAGCCTGTTCTGCATCATAGCTCAATGTGTGGGGAGGAACAAACACACTCTAGGGAAGAGAGAGAGAGAGAGAAAGAGCGGCTTCGGCTGGACCGCCCGCCCGACTGACTGACTGACTGAATGACTGACTGACTCCCAGGCACTTCTTCTCCGGGAGCTCAGATTCAGAATTACCATCAATCTGTTTGAAACTGAGAGATTCAACAAAGAGGAGAACAGAAATGAGCTACAATGAGGAAAAATCTATGAGAGGGCTTGAGAGTAGAGCTGGACCGATTATGATTTTTCAATGCCGATTATTGGATGACCAAATAAAGCCGATACCGATTAATCGGACGTTTTTTAAAAATGTATTTGTAATAATGACAATTACAACAATACTGAATGAACACTTATTTTAACTTAACATAATACATCAATAAAATCAATTTAGCCTCAAATAAATAATGAAACATATTCAATTTGGTTGAAATAATGCAAAAACAAAGTGTTGGAGAAGAAAGTAAAAGTGCAATATGTGCCATGTAAGAAAGCTAACGTTTAAGTTCCTTGCTCAGAACATGAGAACATATGAAAGCTGGTGGTTCCTTTTAACATGAGTCTTCAATATTCCCAGGTAAGACGTTTTAGGTTGTAGTTATTATAGGAATTATAGAACATAATAACACACAGAAATACGAGCCTTAGGTCATTAATATGGTCAAATCCAGAAACTATCATTTCGAAAACAAAATGTTTATTCTTCCAGTGAAATACGGAACCGTTCCGTATTTTATCTAACAGATGGCATCCCTAAGTCTAAATATTCCTGTTACATTGCACAACCTTCAATGTTATGTCATAATTACGTACAATTCTGGCAAATTAGTTTGCAATGAGCCAGGCGGCCCATACTGTTGCATATACCCTGACTCTGCGTGCAATGAACGCAAGAGAAGTGACACAATTTCACCTGGCTAATATTGCCTGCTAACCTTTCATTTAGCTAAATGCAGGTTTAAAAAGATATACTTCTGTGTATTGATTTTAAAAAAGGCATTGATGTTTATGATTAGGTACACGTTGGAGCAACGACAGTCCTTTTTTTGCGAATGCGCACCGCATCGATTATATGCAACGCAGGACACGCTAGATAAACTAGTAATATCATCAACCATGTGTAGTTATAACTAGTGGTTATGATTGATTGTTTTTTATAAGATAAGTTTAATGCTAGCTAGAAACTAGTTAACCGTAAGGTTGCAAGATTAAATCCCTGAGCCGACAAGGTAAAAAATATGTCGTTCTGCCCCTGAACAAGGCAGTTAACCCACCACAGTTAACTGACTTGCCTCGTTAAATAAAATTGTAAAAAATAAAAAAATGTAAAAAATTGGCAAAATTGGCGTCTAAAAATACAGATTTCCGATTGTTATGAAAACTTGAAATCGGCCCTAATTAATCGGCCATTCTGATTAATCGGTCAACCTCTACTTGAGAGAGCTGCTGACAAGCAGGGACTGCTTCTTCTGAGTCCATGGATGTGTGGAATGTTATGATCTGTAGCCAAATGAGCTGGGGTTAGTAGCTGGTTAGCTATATCAGAGCCAAACTAGAACATGAAGTAGCATGAAATGGGATGCGCACACACACCCTTGTTTCTTGGCAATACATCATGTCTAGCTCGACTCAGAGAGTGATCTGAGAGACATTGTAGCAGCTCTTCCTTGTCTGGATGACAAGTGTTTATTGAGTGTTTAGACAGACAGACAGACAGACAGACAGACAGACAGACAGACAGACAGACAGACAGACAGACAGACAGACAGACAGACAGACAGACAGACAGACAGACAGACAGACAGACAGACAGACAGACAGACAGACAGACAGACAGACAGACAGACAGACAGACAGAGGCTAGGTTTGAACAGAGTGCTGTCTAAGAGGTCTCAGACATCTTTAAAGTTTCAGCTTTCAACATGTTAGTACAATCTGTCTCGACAAAAACTAAAAATACAACATTTGTATAGTTTGTCTGACATATATGACATCTGAGAAAACATAGTTATGACAAAAGATGATCAGGAAAGATAGCTAAGTTAGTAGCAGATCAATATCAGCCTGGAGATGAAGGAAGAAGGGAAGAATGGATGAGTGATCATTTCTCGGTATGACTGTTAGAAAAGGGTTCTCTCACTCTCTCTATCAGGGATACAGAGGAGCTGAGAGAAGGATGGAATGTTGAGGGGACCATGCCAACCCAGAATCTGGACCATAGATATAGCATTACTAGAAGAGCATCTGGTCTAGCAGTTTGCATAGACGTAAACTGTCATGTGCATAGACATACACCACATCGAATGACCATCAAGATTTATTTAGATCATGGCCCATCTGGCTCACGGTACGACGAGTCTAGTAATTCTATATCTATGAGTGGGCCACTTAACCCTTTCCTCTGCATGTGACGGCAAGAGGAAGGGTCCAACTCAAGGCCAGGATACAGCAGCAGCCGTGACACGACAACAGCACTACAGTTAGTATAAGGGAAGGGAATAGAATAGAGTAGTCATTCTCAGCTAGTTCAGAAGATATAGATTTAAGGTTATGTAGTAAAGTCAATCAGAGCAGCTCCAACATATATGCACAGTGCAGCCATTTTGTTAACTAAATGAGTCAATTAGAATTAATGGGAGAGCTGAGGCTCGGAAGACAATGCATTTTACCTGTTTAGGGGTCTTCCAGGGTGAATAGTGACCTGCAATAGTGAGAAAACAACAATGTTTAGCCTAGAGAGTAGTGGCAGCCATTACATTAGGTCTGAGCTGGTCTGTCTGTGTCTGAGGGCTACTCCACGAACTAAGGAAAGATAACAAAACATAAACGGAATAAAACATTAAGAAACCAACGGAAAGATGACAGATTTACACTAAAAGCAATGAGTGGGCTGCAAAATAATCCCACCCCAAGTGGTGCGATGCAATGTCCTTGAGAAGCAGATTCTTGAGGCACCAGAAAGACAATGGGTCAGAGAGGATCTTACAGTTGGTCTCCAAGCCAAGGGGATGTTGAAAACTGCCACCACCACAGTGCACAACACATTAAGAACAGCTGCTCTTTCCATCACATAGACTGACCAGGTGAATCCAGGTGAAAGATAGGATCCCTATTTGACGTCACTTGTTAAATCCCCTTCAATCAGTGTAGATGTTGGGGAGGAGACAGGTTAAAGAAAAACTGAGACATGGATGGTGTATGTGTACCATTCAGAGGGTGAATGGGCAAGATGTAAGTACGTTTGAACAGGATATGGTAGTAGGTGCACTGGTTTGTGTCAAGAACTGCAACACTGCTGGGTTTTTCATGCTCAACAGTTTCTCGTGTGTATAAAGAAAGGTCCACCACCGAAAGGACTTCCAGACAACATGACACAACCGTGGGAAGCATTGGAGTCAACGTGGGCCAGCATCCCTGTGGAACGCTTTCGGCACCTTGTAGAGTCCATGCCCCGACGAATTGAGTCTATTCTGAGGTCAAAAGGGGGGTGCAACTCAATGTTAGGAAGGTGTTCCTAATGTTTGGTATACTCAGTGTATATATACATTACCGTATGTGTTGCTAAATTATCCCAAATAATTGATAGGGGATCATATTGGAGAAGCCTTTGCCAATATTTGGATAAACATCCAGGCTTGATCTTACAACAGCATTCTCTGTCATTGAATTAGCCTTACAGGGACAACGCTTGGGAAAAACACCAGAGGTGACAGTCTGATAAAGAAAGAAATGGGATTCACACAGAAGGAGAATAGGTCATAACCTTAGAAAACCCTAAACGCTCCCCTGACTCTAAAGTTGGATTGAACTGATGAGAATGATTTGATAGGTGATGAGGCTTCACCATTCAACACAATTTCCCATGGAGAAATACAGTATAACCTACACAGTAAGTTTCCATGTTAGACTGGCAGATTTGATACAATTCAAGATATACACTACAGCCGTGTTATTCAAACTGTTTCAGCGGGATCCCCATGTTTTCAGCCAAAATTCTGGGGACCTCGTTTTTTTTCCGGAATAATTTCTCAGGACCCTGCCCCACCCCAAGTCTAATGACACAACTTTGAAATCGGTACATTTGGATCTTTACATCAACATATAACCTTCAAAGCATCACATTTTCTTCTCTTATCAAAATGAAAAGAAACCAATAAATACATTTAATCAATAAAATTATGTTTCTCAAAAACATTTGTATATTGTACCATCTGTCCTCAAAACGTTTGGTTCCAAATATAATTCTACATATGTTTTTATTTTGCAACCCCTACTGCAGTTCCCCCGAACCCGACCCCGACCCCGACTCTCACTGCACTACAGTGTACAGAGCCGTGTAGGTCCTGTAATTGTGTGGTTTTAGGAAGTCATTGCATGCACTTAATTACATCATTTGCTAGCAGTAGTATGGACCTCTGCCTTGGATTGAATCATTCAGGGAACTGTAGTCACAACAGTCACAGCATGTGTGTGGGGTGATGACATATCACAACCCTACTGTGCTTGGACCACATACTGCCAGGCCAGAGGGCTCCAACTGTTTCTCGGGTAAATATTAATATTCTAGTTAAAGGTGTCTACTTCTAATATATCAACATGGACTGTGACTTTCGTTAATGGATTGAAGGCATACCAGAGGCGCTGTGTGAATGTGCAACATTTTGGGATGATTTTGCCCGGGGTTAGTGTGAATGAATTGACTGTATTAGGAGTAGGTCATGTGTTTTCAATGGGAAAACAGAACCCAATTCGCTCCATATACCCATCCCCTGAGCATTAACATACACCCATCTGTAAGCTGTAAATAATATGGGGGAAGCTACACCACCACGCTTCTATCTGTCCACACCGAAGGGGAAGGGCGAGTCCCTACCACCATCACTGCCATTTAAACAGGCCCAGCCAACATTTACTCAGCAAATGACAACATTCCACATTCTACTTCAGCCTAGAACACATGATCACAACAAACAGAATGCAGGAATTCCAGCGGTACTCACCCCCGCCAGTGTTCACACACAGAGCTATGCAACGCAAGGCAGCAGTCTCACATCAAAAGACCCAGCTTCATAACACATACGGCCCAAACTATTCACTCCACATCGCCCCCCCCCCCGGAGAAACAGGGAGGAACGTAATAAACAACAAACAAACAACAAACAAACAACAGACTGTCTGTCTACTCAATTCAATTTTCAGCCCCTCCAGGAACAGAACGTTGTGGATGCAAATCGTCGAGGATCGAATTAGCGAGTGGCTGCCTGCGTTACATGCCAGGAGGCTTCCCAGCGCTAGTCTCTTTTTAAGGGCGCAATCACACCGTAAACATGCCCTCCATCACCAACGAGTGGCACAGCAGAAATGGAAAGTGATCAACAAAAGAGAGGGGGTGGTAGAGGATGGAGGAAGGGAGAGAGATGAAGCGACAGAGAAGACATATTTGCAAACTATCAGTCTCTCTTAGTGAGTCATCAATCTGACTGGAGCTTGCCTTGCACAGATCCACGGCTAGAATAAAGATTTTTATAGATGGGGGGAAATTACAGCAGCTTATCAGGAACGACTTTAACAATTCTCAAATCCAATTATTTTTTGGGACAGCTCTATCAGCACAGGCACAACATATATACAGATGATAAAGAACCCACATTACTGGGTGACACATGACGGCAGGCCTGTTTTTGAATGAAAACTGACTCTCTTCACTTTCTCAGAACAAGGTCAATCAAAAAGAGTGCTCTTAGGATGACCTGCTATCAACCGGCATTACTTCAAGACAGAACAACCTGTGTTCCCTGGGAAAGGCAGAGCAACAACCATCATGGAGGGTACTCCACAGGGGAAATCCATTCATTGTTAACTCAGGCATAGGAGGTGTTTGGTTAGACAGAGATGTCAGTGTGGCCCTTTCCTATGGTAGATCAGCACTGAGATGTATTGAGTGACAGACTCTTGCCTCTGTTCCTGTGAGACCCCATAGCAGAGAACATTACTGAGTCAAATATGTTCTAATACCTGAGCTGCATTTCATTTAGTTTGCCTGGTACAGTAGAACCAATTTTATAGTTCAGATAGTGCAGGGATCTGAGCTAGTGCTACATATGCAAGTTAACCATGACAGGTCACGTTATCATTAGCCTACAGTACTCGTAGTACAGTAAGCCACCTACAGTGCATAATACTTGCAATGATGACATTCCACCTGGAGATCTGATAGAGTAGAGATGTCTGAAGTGAGTCATTTGTCACTGAGCAATGGGACATGACCATTGCTCCAATGAGACCATGCTGACCCACTGCAGTTTCCTGTGGCACCTAATCGATAACCTAGGTGGAGCACTGAACAACTGGGCCTACCCATGGTCCTAATGCCCCTCCGGATATCAGGTAGTCTATATTGTATTAAGGAAGGGATACTGAATTTGGGGGCTTGAGGGCTGAAGTACTGCTGACTTTCTTTTCTACCTTGATTAATTGATTGGCTGGCTGAGGTTTGAATCACTTCCTGATTAGAATAAAAATGATAAATGTCTGATGTAAAGTGTGACTGTCAGTGAGAGGGCTGGCATATTTTCTGTCTACAGCGAAAGAGCTCTATGCTAAATGAATCAGTAACATATAATGGGTCTTAGTGCTGTCCCCATACAGTTAATGAGTTGATTGAATCAGAGCCATACGAGACCCTATGTAGATGTAGGTACTTCCAACATGACACGACACACCTGCACACGCGTACACACACACACAGATACACTGCACGCACACACACACACACTCACAACAGTGAAGAGCACTATAATATCACACCGCCAGGCTAACAGCAGGCCATGTCATTATTTAAATGAGATTTGGATAACACTACGATTTGATGGAATCTTGTATAGCTTATGAATATACATAAAGCCCGCAGGGACACTTAGCTACTTTAAATAATATCTGCCGCATGAAAATTGATTTTGATTTTGTTGCATGCTGGTTTCATGTTCCCTCACGTGTTCAATACAGTACCAACACACATCCAGCTGAGGAACAGTAGAAACGATGTGCAGAGAAAACTCCATGCTTCAATCCACATTACAGCTCACAACCCAGTCATTGTCCCTACTACTCGTATAATAGAATCACACTTTAATCGCACGCTTTAAACACACTCCAAATAAAAGGGCCTAGTTTTGTCAATGGAGCCGTTAAGCCGATCCAGGTTAAGCACCCTACTTAGACTCGCTACACACTTTTGTGAAGCCTTAACCCCTTACTCAATGAAAGTGATCTTAGCACCACTCAACCCTAGTAAATGTGTCTAACCTCTTCCAGCCCCGCTGGGATCTGACCTGGCTGCTCACCCATAAGCCATTTGGATGTCTCTCCCACCTCCCTCTCTCTTCCTGTTCCTCTCTCCTAGGGCCATTCTGTTTGGCCAAGGATTCCTGCAGCGGCACAGGGCAGTTCTGGATTGGCTCAGCTCTGCATGGTGCATGTTGGTGGAGACAGAGCTGTGAACATGGCTGTTGCTGTTCAGCACTGTGCTGGTCTGGCAGGCAGCCTGCTCTAGCACCTCTTACTGTTAGCCAATGAATCACTGTCTGGCTGTGTGCTGAATAATCCCTGTGTTGCTGGGCGGCGCTCATTGATTCAAAGACTCTCCATCCCTCCCTTCTTTCTCTCTTCGTTGTGATAGTCATCTCTGGTCCAGCCCGGAGGAAGATATAGCCATCTTAAAGAGCATTAGGAGGGAACAGGAGGGAACAGGAGGGAACAGGAGGGAACAGGACAGGCCAATTGAGCAAGAAAGACTAGAATGACTCACACACACTGGCAGCAACCGTCAAGAGAAAACCTCAGTGAGAGAGTGTACTCGACCAGTAAACAGCTATTGACCATGTATGGGTGTATGCGTATGTGTGTACTGTGTATGTATACATATGGGTTTCTGCTGATGGGTAAGCATGGGTGGGCGAACATATGCGAACTTCACAATCCTGCCACGTCGAGGCACACTAAACGGACATGTCTGAAATCCTCCAATTAGTGTTGAAGGCAGCTTGGGTAATGGTGTAGATAGGCCTTAATGAGGGTGTCTGCAGCACACTTGCTAATTAGTGGCGCTGGTGAGAGGCACGGCGGCTATTTGTATTGGCAGAAACAGGCCAGGAGTCTGCAGGGAGTTGAAGGGATGGCTGAATATCTTAACTTTATTAGGAGAACAGGACCGTTTAAAAGTGATCACGCTTAATTCACTGGATGTTAGGGATGGTAAGTGAGTCCGTTTCTGATCCATGGAGGAGAGAGTAAACGGTGTGGACCTCCTCCATTCCTGACAATGAGCGTTATGGGAATTGATACCAATACAAGTGAAGACATACACATGGATGAACACACACACACACAACCAAACATAAGCTCACACACACACATTCACATCGCAAGCTCAAGTGACTGCACTGATAACATACATTTAGCTGTCATAAGGTAGTTATGAAGTAGCAAACCATGAAGCAATAATGAACAGCTATATGACATGAACAGCAGAAAGCTATGGGCTAGAGGCACGGTTTAAACACAGACATTACATCCACAGTGTATGTACAGCTAATATGTGTTTCTGCTACCATTTAGCAATGATGATCACTAACATCACTTCAAATACTATAATATTTGTGGAGACATGGTGTAAAAAAAAAGACACATTCAATGAAGCCTCCACACAGTGACAGTGGTTGCAACTTTCACGGCAAAGCTCATCCGTTGAGTACTGGTGACCATGACAACGTGCAACCAGGCTACATCATACACAAACAAGAGCACACACACACGCAATCACACACAAGTAAGCAGGCACACGCACAGAGTGCTGGGCCCTCTCTAAAATCATACATCTCAATAGTCAATAGCTCCCAGAGATAAGAGCTCTCCCTCTTCCTAGTTAGTGAGGCCTGTGGCCATCCTCTGACAGACAGAGCTGCTGTGGTGTAACTCAGCCCCCACTGATCATTTAGGATCTCACTAACGCTGTCTCTGCCTTTAATGGAGGGGTTGGCACGGCAACCCGCCATAAAAGAGCCCCGACAGCGCCGCGAGGCTCTACACGGACAAGAAATCATGAGTGTGTGTGTGTGTGTGTGAAAGAGATGAGCGTTTAATAATAAGGTTGTCGCAGCTTCCATCTCTGGTGACAGAGGGTGTCAGTACTAAACACATCCACCAGATGGTGCTGTCTCAGTGTGTTGTGAGGCTGGGAGGAGGTAGACTGTAGACACGTCTGGAGCCGTCTGACTGTTATTAGATGAGCCGCATGCCAGTGCTAGCCACACAACCATCTGGCCCCACCACACACACACACACACGCACGCTCATACACACACTGCTGCACAATGGACAGAGCCAATGCATAATCAACAAGTTAGCTCGTCCTCCCTCTGCTCTCTCTCGCAGTTTGAGAGTGTTCACCAAATAGATGAGCTGAGACAGACAGACATTGGCGATCACCTCTATACTCTCTCTCTGGGCAGTGAGTCGAGTGGAGGCACAGGTCCTCAGGGACCGAGACAGGGGCCATTTTAATTAGAATGTATGGCCTGGGTCCAGTTCCCTGACAGCCCAGCCAAATCGCTGGGCATTAAGAGCTGGAACATCATTTCAATGGAATGGTGACAGTTTTATTTGGGCCGTAATGGCCTGGCTAAATGCTGGAAGCTCTCACCCCTGATTGGTTTGAAGGGATGGAAAGATATTTTTTCTGTTTTCACCCGAAGCAACAGAAGTTAAGATCTGGGAGCCGGGAGGGAGTGTGAGCTATTGGCTGCAGGGGTTGAGGTCATTTACATTCCAATTCAGTTCAAGTTAGGACATGAGGTGAATTGAAATTCCAATTCAAACACTGAAAAAATCCTAATGGAAGAAAAATGAGTTTATGACTGCATCCCCAGTCAATGTGGTATGGGTGGGGGGGTGGGCATGTTTGAAACAGACTGAATCGTGTCAAGTGACTACTATGACCTTTCAACTTCACCGCCTGTCTGTCACAAGATGTCCGACAAACAAACGTTCCACTGAGTCGTTCTGCCTCAGGGTGGTGGCGTGGAGGAGCTAAATGGTGCTAAGGGGGTTTGATGTAATGTGACTAAATCTACATCAGTTAGCTAGCTGCTTCATGGGCCAGCAGGCAGCACTTCTAGGAGAGCGCACTCCTTTTGACCTCCAGCTCTGCTCGACCGCCAGGGTCCGACTACCACACAGATGGGAGGCTCTGTGTGTGTGTGTGTATTGGGCATCCCTCATGAGACAAAAGTGACTTAACCCTCTCAGCACCCAATCCCTTTCTCCACTTCCTGGTCTCACATCTTCTGCTTTCTTCTCTCCTCCATTCCCCTGCTTCCTCCTTCCCTCTGTTTTTCATTCTGTTCACATGCGCTCTGTGGGGCCATGGATTACATACCAGCCTAATAAAGAAAGAAATGTGCAACTGACAGTAAATCAATTCCTAAAATTGCATTGACCTTTCTCTGTAAGTTAGTCACCATGGAGCTATCTGCCTGGCTCTCTGACTATTAGTCTTCTACCAGTTGATCAACAATTACTGACGGGGTGTGTGTGTGTGTGTGTGTGGGGGGGGGCAGTGTAATAGCTGAGTCATTGTGGGGCATTATTGTAATCACTGACTCCACACTTCTGTAGGGCAGGAGGATTAATGGGAGCTTCCTGATCACAGTAGGCTTAACTACAACTCATGTCCTGCTATTAACCTCTACGGTGGATGGGATCACTCCCTCTCTCTCTCTCCCCTGAATGATACAAAACCATACTGACGTCACATTAAACAAGGTCCATCAAGTAGAGGGTTTCTACCTTATATTAGAAAGGGACAATTTTCTGACTTTGACCAGTGACATTGAGTTCCATATATACACTTGTATCAGATTTCCTACCCCAATTCTAGCCCAAGTAATGTACCTGTATAAGCACAGCATTCATATAACTGATCTATCTGATGTGATCCTCTATACAATACAACACTCCAATCATCCTTGAGGAAACAAGAGGAGAATCATAGTATGACTGAGGTAAAGATGACTAGCCTGTTACATATTGTCTGTTATATGTTGCCTGTTACATATTGTCTGTTATATGTTGCCTGTTACATGTTGCCTATTACATGTTGCCTGTTACATGTTGCCTGTTACATGTTGCCTGTTACATGTTGCCTGTTACATGTTGCCTGTTACATGTTGCCTGTTACATGTTGCCTGTTACATGTTGCCTGTTACATGTTGTATGTTATATGTTGTCTGTTATATGTTGCCTGTTACATGTTGTCTGTTACATGTTGCCTGTTACATGTTGTCTGTTAGCAGCCCATTACATGTAGCCTGTTAGCAGCCCGTTACATGTAGCCTGTTAGCAGCCCGTTACATGTAGCCTGTTAGCAGCCCGTCACATGTAGCCTGTTAGCAGCCCGTTACATGTTGCCTGTTAGCAGCCCGTTACATTTTGCCTGTTAGCAGCCCGTTACATTTTGCCTGTTAGCAGCCCGTCACATGTAGCCTGTTAGCAGCCCGTTACATGTAGCCTGTTAGCAGCCCGTTACATGTTGCCTGTTAGCAGCCCGTTACATGTTGCCTGTTAGCAGCCCGTTACATGTTGCCTGTTAGCAGCCCGTTACATGTTGTCTGTTAGCAGCCCGTTACATGTTGCCTGTTAGCAGCCCGTTACATGTTGTCTGTTAGCAGCCCGTTACATGTTGTCTGTTAGCAGCCCGTTACATGTTGTCTGTTAGCAGCCCGTTACATGTTGTCTGTTAGCAGCCCGTTACATGTTGTCTGTTAGCAGCCTGTTACATGTTGTCTGTTGCCTGTTAGCAGCCCGTTACATGTTGTCTGTTAGCAGCTTGTTACATGTTGCCTGTTAGCAGCTTGTTACATGTTGCCTGTTAGCAGCCTGTTACATGTTGCCTGTTAGCAGCTTGTTGCCTGTTAGCAGCCCGTTTCATGTTGCCTGTTAGCAGCCTGTTACATTTTGCCTGTTAGCAGCCCGTTACATGTTGCCTGTTAGCAGCCTGTTACATGTTGCCTGTTAGCAGCTTGTTACATGTTGCCTGTTAGCAGCCTGTTACATGTTGCCTGTTAGCAGCTTGTTGCCTGTTAGCAGCCCGTTTCATGTTGCCTGTTAGCAGCCTGTTACATGTTGTCTGTTAGCAGCCTGTTACATGTTGTCTGTTAGCAGCCTGTTACATGTTGTCTGTTAGCAGCCTGTTACATGTTGCCTGTTAGCAGCCTGTTACATGTTGCCTGTTAGCAGCCTGTTACATGTTGCCTGTTAGCAGCTTGTTGCCTGTTAGCAGCCCGTTTCATGTTGCCTGTTAGCAGCCTGTTACATGTTGTCTGTTAGCAGCCTGTTACATGTTGTCTGTTAGCAGCCTGTTACATGTTGTCTGTTAGCAGCCTGTTACATGTTGTCTGTTAGCAGCCTGTTACATGTTGTCTGTTAGCAGCCTGTTACATGTTGTCTGTTAGCAGCCCGTTACATGTTGCCTGTTAGCAGCCTGTTACATGTTGTCTGTTAGAAGCCTGTTACATGTTGTCTGTTAGCAGCCTGTTACATGTTGTCTGTTAGCAGCCTGTTACATGTTGTCTGTTAGCAGCCTGTTACATGTTGTCTGTTAGCAGCCTGTTACATGTTGTCTGTTAGCAGCCTGTTACATGTTGTCTGTTAGCAGCCTGTTACATGTTGTCTGTTAGCAGCCCGTTACATGTTGTCTGTTAGCAGCCTGTTACATGTTGTCTGTTAGCAGCCTGTTACATGTTGTCTGTTAGCAGCCTGTTACATGTTGTCTGTTAGCAGCCTGTTACATGTTGTCTGTTAGCAGCCTGTTACATGTTGTCTGTTAGCAGCCTGTTACATGTTGTCTGTTAGCAGCCTGTTACATGTTGTCTGTTAGCAGGCCTTTCTCTCAGACAAACAAGACGGAAATAAAAGCACTATAGCGCGAATGAGCAACTAGCGGTGGCTTGTTAACATTCTATATCCTGATCAGGTCATCTTCTATTTATTTCACGCTGTAATTCTCTGCACACAAAAGTCTGACATACTTTTCTAAAAGAAAGGTTGCAGAGCAAATAGAAAACAGACACCTTGAAAATGAGTCAGTGTTTTTATCAAGCAGGAAATTGAATAGGTGACCACAGTGCTATTGGGTTCCAAATCAAATCTTAAAAGGTGCAATATGCAGAAATCGCTCCAACATTTCCTGGTTGCAAAAATTCTAGTAATTCGCCTTATTTCAGTTTATGTGACAAAACAAGCAGTCATTGTGTAGTGAATCATTGTACCATCTAAACCGCTATGAAATATATTTTCCATAACCATAACTACAGTTTTTTCAGCTGTTTGAAGCTGGTGTACAAAACCGAAAGTAAAAGAGGCTAAAACTAAACTTAAGAACGGGAAGCATAGAAATAGCGCACATAGAATAGATCTACGCTCTATAGCTGTTCGAACACTCATACTAACCGCACTAACCGTACTATTTGTGATGTGAATTGAGTATATAGTATGCTTATTGGTCATAGTATGGATATAGTTAGTATGCCAAAAGTTCCCAGATGTCATACTACATTCTCCAAAATAGGAAGTATACAAGCAGAGGACACCATATCTGTACTTTAGGGCCCATAGTGCAATTCTTCAGGAAATGGGGATAGTTTTCAGATTTGAAGAAAATTGCAAAAAATATGCAGCCGAAATACCAAGAGAGCAGATACAAATTCATTGCTTTAACTAATTATGACAAATGTTAAGAAAATGTTGAGCAATGTAATAAAGTAATAACTTTTCAAATATGTTACCTTACATGTTATGTTGGCTGACAATTTGTTAACTACACTGTCCTTACGAACCACATAGCATATCATTACAGCAGTATGTACCGGTATGTTGTTAGCTAGCTACCTAAAGTTAGTTGAATACTAATACATCAAACGTGCCAGTATATTAACTATAGGCTAACTAACTACCCAAGGCTTATTGACTTGATTATTCTCTTCATTCTTAGCTTAGCTAAATGGTATAGACATTGTGCGCTCTCAATGGACATTCGGGTGCTTTCGTAAATGCGCTCCGATTTGCAGAATAATGAATATACCAGCGCCCAACACCCGTTGAATATGGCTGGTGTCAGTAAACGTTAGGGGAAAAAAGTTATTAAATTGTTGCCAGCAGCACAGTTACAGTCACCAACTCTCTGGATAACATGAAAACTGCCTAACCAGCTCTGCTAGGGCGAGTAAAATGGTCAGAGTGGTCTCATTTGTGTCTGGAAGTAGCTAGAAAGCTAGCCAACGTTAGTGTGGGTGCTTGACTGTCATTGTAAGGTCAGAACCCTCAAAGCAACCCTACTCCTCGGCCCGGGCGTCCAGTGTGCACTCCGAGAGCGAAACGCTCTGAATTTACAAACGGACAATCTGACAAAGCTCGGAATTTACGAGCACACTCTGGCACTCCAGATGGAATTTAAGAACACACCCGAAGTCGTAAAATGTCTAACTAGTCATTTGTATGCTATAACTAGCTAGCAAGAGGTTGCATAGCAACAGCATCAACTTTCGGTAGACAGGCGAAGAGTTAGTACGCTCAACTGAAAGGATACTGTTCGTTTACAGTATACGAAAATGAACTAATAGTATGTAGTATGTAGTATATACTCACTAAGTATGTAGTATACAGTATGTTAGTAAGGGTAGCAGCTTATATCTTGCTCACGTCATTGTCTTTTTATTTTGGCTGTAATTTTCTGCACACAAAAGTCTAGACTCTGCACACATACTAAACGTTTCTAAAAGAAAGGTCGCAGTACAAATGGAAAAACTTAAAAACCTTTAATGTGAGTCAGAGTTTTTATCAAGCAGGAAATGTAGTCAATAAAATCTCTGTTCGGATGCCAAAGAAAGAGAGCAAGCTAAATATGCACAACATGAGTCCTTCAGAGTAAACGGAAGGTAAGCACTTTTTCTCCCTCGTAAGTAAAGTAAAGTAGAGTAGAGATCACGTGAGAGTAGCTGTGTGTCAGTTAAACACGGCCATACTGTATAATGGGTTTCTGTGGTCTTAGGACAGGACACACACAGACAGGACACACACACTCACCTGGACCAGGTCACCAGGAAAAGAGAGAGAGATATATATAGAGTAAAAGGAGGAGAAAGACAGTGTGAGAGAGCTTTGAGAAAGTTTCGAGAATGACACAAATGTTAATTTCCACAGAGTTTGCTGCTTCAGTGTCTTTAGATATTTTTGTCAGATGTTACTATGGAATACTGAAGTATAATTACAAGCATTTCATAAGTGTCAAAGGCTTTTATTGACAGTTACATGAAATTGATGCAAAGAGTCAATATTTGCAGTGTTGACCCTTCTTTTTCAAGACCTCTGCAATCCGCCCTGGCATGGTGTCAATTAACTTCTGGGCCACATCTGACTGAGGGCAGCCCATTCTTGCATAATCAATGCTTGGAGTTTGTCAGAATTTGTGGGTTTTTGTTTGTCCACCCAACTCTTGAGGATTGACCACAAGTTCTCAATGGGATTAAGGTCTGGGGAGTTTCCTGGCCATGGACCCAACATATTGATGTTTTGTTCCCTAAGCCACTTAGTTATTACTTTTGCCTTATGGCAAGGTGCTCCATCATGCTGGAAAAGGAATTGTTCGTCACCAAACTGTTCCTGGATGGTTGGGAGAAGTTGCTCTTGGAGGATGTGTTGGTACCATTCTTTATTCATGGCTTTGTTCTTTGGCAAAATTGTGAGTGAGCCCACTCCCTTGGCTGAGAAGCAACCCCACACACAAATGGTCTCAGGATGTTTTACTGTTGGCATGACACAGGACTGATGGTAGCGCTCACCTTGTCTTCTCCAGACAAGCTTTTTTCCGGATGCCCGGAGACGGTCCTGGCGCTTGCTGGACTTTCTTGGGCGCCCTGAAGCCTTCTTCACAACAATTGAACCTTGAAGTTCTTGATGATCCGATAAATGGTTCATTTAGGTGCAATCTTACTGGCAGCAATATCCTTGCCTGTGACGCCCTTTTTGTGCAAAGCAATGATGACGGCACGTGTTTCCTTGCAGGTAACCATGGTTGACAGAGGAAGAACAATGCTTCCAAGCACCACCCTCCTTTTGAAGCTTCCAGTCTGTTATTTGAACTCAATCAGCATGAAAGAGTGATTTACAGCCTTGTCCTTGTCAACACTCACACCTGTGTTAATGAGAGAATCCCTAACATGATGTCAGCTGGTGCTTTTGTGGCAGGGCTGAAATGCAGTGGAATTTTTGGGGGGGGATTCAGTTCATTTGCATGGCAAATAGGGACTTTGCAATTGATTGCAATTCATCTGATCACTCTTCACAACATTCTGGAGTATATGCAAATTGCCATCATACAAACTGAGGCAGCACTTTGTGAAAATGTATATTTGTGTCGTTCTCAAAACTTTTGGCCACGACTGTACAGACAGAGACAGAGAGAGAGAGAGAGAGAGATAGAGATGGGTATATGAAGAAGCTCTGATACATGGAAAGAAAGACAGGAAGTAGCCAGCCGGTTATGGAGGCCCCAGGGTTATTCTTACCTCCTCCACCCCTCTGGATGACCAGGCTTGTCTCAGCCCCGATGGCACACTCCTTGAGCAGCTCCACCACCTGGGTGTGACTGAGGCCCTGCACTCCCTGCTGGTTGATGTCTATGATCAGGTCCCCCTCACACAGACCAGGACACCCCTGAGGCTCCAGCACCTGCTTCACCCTCTGGCCCGTAGGGCTGTCTGCAATGGTGAACCCGAACCCTTCCGCCCCCTTCACCATGGTCAGCGTCAGCAGCTCCGCCTGCGTCGCCCCCGATGACGCCATGGACACAGAGTCCTCGCCGTGTGGCCCGCCGGGCGTCAGGGAGGAGCCGTCCAGGTGGGTGTCGCCGGGGTGTGGCGGCGGAGGGGGTTGATGGTGGTGGTGGGCGTTGAGATGTTGGTCACCGTGCTCCTGGACGAAACGTGCCGTGCGCGAGATGTAGTCCATGTAGCTGTCGTAGTTGGAGCGTCCATTGACCAGGAGGGGGCGCTGCTCCATCAGGCCCAGGGGGGAGAGGAGGGTGGTGGTGGCACCGGCGCTGGCGCCCGGGTCCTCGGGGTCGTAGGGCAGCTGGTAGCCACGGCAAAGTACCAGGGTTACGCTCTGCCCGATGGGCACTGACTGGAACAGCTTGACCACGTCGGCATGGGTGGTGCCCAGGACACACACGTCATTGATGTACACGATGACATCACCTGGAGGAGGGGAGACACACAGCCAATCAAGGCCAAATATACTGCAAAAACAAAGACCTATAGGGTGTTCAATAGGGCTTATTCAATATTGTGTAGAACAAGCATGGTTGTTTATCATGCAGAATCTGTATTTGTCTCAGTATCAATACGCTACATTTCTATCTAAAATGTAATCTGAACGTTGCATTTTACTGAATAGGTTCCAGCATTATTATACCTGAATTAGACGTCAGATAATGGACAAAACCATTAGGCACAGAAATACACTAGTCAGTGAATTGTGTGGTGGACAAACAAGTGAGATTTGCCTCATCACTGTACACTACACACTCGCAGCTATGTAGATAACTCAACTATTTATTGACAGTTAATACACACTAGCTCTCTCTCGCTCTGACAAAGTGCCATATCTCGGTCTCCGGTGCTGTATTCAATTTAATATTGTATTTTGTGTTGTCAGGTGAGATACGGCTCTATATTTCAAAGGATGTTGATTAAGAGGGAGAACACAAGGTGGCATCCATATTTAATTTCAGTATCGCCAAAACGCACTGCCCAGGTTTATAATGACAATCATTATTTTTCAATTGTAAGCATAATTATTATGCCAATGAGAGAGAAGGAGAGAGAGAGAGGGAGAGAAAGGGAGAGAGAGAGAGAGATGTATGCACAATTACCATAGACGTTTGCAACTCAGCACAAACGGACCTGGAAACCAGTCTACTTAGCATACCCTGTCATTGTCATTTCCTTTTTGTGTGGAGACAGAACGCGTTCAGAGTTTAAATGCAGGTTCATATTGACAGAGCGTTAACGTATTCCTGGAGGCAGTGTGACGTGCGGAAGCAGGACTGTTTAATTAATCTGGGTAAATATGGACGACATTTGCCTGGAGCCCTGGTGTCACAATCAATAGCTTCACACGCTCCTGGAAAACAAATGATGGCGCCATGACCTCATCATGCCCTGGCCGCAGTGGCCCCGGAAATCATTCTTTAATGAAGGGTGACGAGGAGGGACACCACTGCAGGATTTCACTCGCATTTTCTCACACACCAAATATGCAGGCGCATACATACGAACACACTCACACAGTGCCACACACACACACTTTGTCTCTCTGTCTCTATCCTCCGCTTTTATTTGACTTCTAGTTCGTTCTCAAAACAATCATGAACCTCTACTCCACATTACCCTACGTCTTAAATCACCAATGTCCTCCAACCTCCACACTATGACCTGACCAATAGAAACACACTATCTAGCACCAAGGACCATGATGCTTCCATCACGTCTATCTTCATTGTCTAATAACATCTATCTTCTACTAATGGTCGTTCAACAGTATGGAACAGAAGACACCCTCCTCCTGCCAAGAACAGGCCATCGTATCATAGTGTTAAAGTGTCCCCAGTAGGGGGGGTCTGACTGAAGTAGAGGCCATATGTGTCCATGGCGCAGGACAGAGTAGCCATCTGGACCATTGGCACATACACACACACAGACAGAAAGAAAACGACAGAGAGAGAGATATGGAGAAAGAGAGAGAGAGAGAGATGAAGAGAGAAAGTGAGAAAGAGAGAAAGAGAGCATTAGCACTGATGATGACACAGTGACAACCACAGCACTGCAACTGCACTACTGCCCCCACAGCACTGCACTGCTGTCACTGCAGAACAGCTATTTAGTCTATGTGACCCGATTCAGGAAACTAGGCATATGTCGCAAGTCACCACTTCACAAGAGAGACGTTTGAACGTAAAAAAGTATTTGTTTATCAAAATGCCTTCTGGAACCTGTGAACTTTCATGCCTTAATAACAAACTTGTATGCCATTTGTAAATACGAATACATTTTTAAAATTACGAGCCTTGTTGGTTAAGCCAGCAATCTTCCCACTAGCCATGATTGGTTGAGATAATGAGGGGGCTGGACATGCCGAGAGAGAAGTTCGGATTGGTCTGTCATATAGAAGGCTTTTGTCTATTTGAGCTGGTCAGTCTGTGTTGGTAATCGTGTCGAACGCGGCTTTTAAAAAAACGTATTGTGTAGTGGAGCTGCATACGTGTTGCTCTCCACTTCTGGAGGATCAAGCTTTGAAATCAGTGGAATTAGAGTATGATAGCTAAAGAGATGGAGAAAACACCTGTCTCCGGATTACATCTTCAAACTAAGGGCAACCGTGGCATGGCATCCGTGATAGGGAGACGCATCCATCATGCATAATGATGTATACAAGTAAGATAGTCTAGCGTTAGCTAGCTACATTTTCAGATATTACACATTTCTAATTTTGACAGAAAGTGGTTTCATTTCCAGTTAAAGTGTACTGTTCGCTAGCTAGCTAATGTTAGCTGGTTGGCTCCCTGGCTGACATTAGTGGTATCCCAGAGCCGTTTGCTTTTATAGTTAGAGCCTAATGTTAGCTAGCTATGATTGAACCTGGTTAGTTAGCTCCCAGCATATTCATACAGGGTAGTAATGACATGATTTGGCACCGTGTTCATTGTTGTTTACCTAGATTGTTGTTTACGTTAGCTGGCTGGCTCGTTAGTGTGTAATCGCACACGCTGTTTACCTAGCTAGGTTCATTGTTTACCTAGCTAGCTAGCTACATGTCTTTAGCTAAAGTGCACAACACCCGTTGAATATGGCAGATGTCAGTAAACGTCCGCAAAAAAAGCGTAATGGAATTGTTGCCAGCAGAGCTGGTTAGGCTGTTTTCATGTTAGATGGGTGGGGCTAAAGCTTAAAAGGGTGTGAACGATGCTGAATGGGTGTAGACAAAAAAGATCTCATCACTAGATACCAAAACATTCAATGGCCATTTTCTCAAAAGTGAGTTTACAAGTTTATCAACTTTCAAAGCAGAATTACTTTCCCATTGTTCCTCAAAAATGCAGTGTATGATCTACCATTTTAGTGTATGACACACCATTTTGTAGCTCTGAGCCTCTACTTGTATCCAATGTAAAATACACAATTTCAAATGTTGCTACATAAGACCGAATCCAGGTGGTGAGTCACCTTTAAGAATACTAGGTAGCTTCCCTTCACAGGCAGATGCTTTAAGTTTTTAGATAAGGGTACGTGTGTGGGTTTAGTTGTGGAAACAAAGGTACGTTGCTGTTGGTTTGATTGCATGAACCCAGCGCTATGTCGATGGACCCCATCACATACCGTGTCACTTTATCCTCCTCCAATACTGTACATTCCAGGTCACTGTATAAGGTCACTTACTTTAACATGAAAAATACTGTGTTTTCCCTCTAACAAATACAGTGTCACATCTAACCACTGTGTCCCGGCTGAAAGAGATGGCATCATATGTTTTTCCTCAACACATTTCTCTGGGTCTGCAACCATGTAGCGAAGCAGGCAGAAGACACCGTGTGTACAGTGTGAGTGCGAATGCGAGTGTGTGTGTGTGTGTGTGTGTGTGTGTGTGTGTGTGTGTGTGTGTGTGTGCATGGACAGAGAGCGACAAATAATCCTTCTGAAATGGGGAATTTCACACTTCCACAGGCCTGGTTTCTCTCTCTCCCTCTATTAACAATGAGCTGCTAGAATCCAACACAGCTTAACTAGGCCACTGAGTCAGGGAGGAGAGAGAGGAGAGGAGAGGAGAGGAGAGGAGAGGAGAGGAGAGGAGAGGAGAGGAGAGGAGAGGAGAGGAGAGGAGAGGAGAGGAGAGGAGAGGAGAGGAGAGGAGAGGAGAGGAGAGGAGAGGAGAGGAGAGGAGAGGGGAGGAGAACGTTGGGAGGACCACAGAATAGATAGTATACCTAGCTATTAAAAATATTGCCTAATCAGACCATTACTGCTGTTCCAGCTGGCTGATGGACATTATTGCAACCTTTACTTGGCGATACTTCCTCAATTCCTGACTTGGAAGACAACGCATGTTTTCAAAACTTCCATGGATAGTTGCAGGTGGTTTGTTTGAATTTAGAAAAAGCTCCGTCATTTTAAAGGTTTTTCTCCATGAAGTAAATACAACAATGTGTACACTGACATCTTGTCTATTTCAAATCTTCTCAATGATTGAGACAGGTGAATGCCATTCAACAGTCACATGACATAAGACGTTTTGGGGAGGACATCCATCTGTCTCAATGAGATTTGAAAATATTTGAAATAGACAAGTTGGCGGTGTTGGATTACATCATGGAACAAAAAAAATATTTAAATGAATAAGGAAGCATTTTCTAAATTCAACCAGCTGCAACTATCCATGGAAGTTTAGAAGACATACGTTATCTTCCAAGTTGGGAATTGAGGAAGTATCGCCAAGAAAAGGTTGGTCCAAAATGGTCTGTACACCACCTAAGTAATAATACCTATCTACCAGCTGGAAAAGCAGTAATGGTCTGACTCGGCTATAATTTGAATAGCTACATTATAGTGTATCATACATTGTAATACTTCCACATGATATATTGTGACACATGAAACATATGATCATCTCACAATGTAAAATGTACCATCTAGTCTGACCTGAAATGACCCATCAACTACTGTATCAGCCAACACTATACAGTACAGTATACTACAGTACAGTATAGTATTGTACAGTACAGTATTGTACAGTATAGTACGGTATACTACAGTACAGTATACTACAGTACATTATAGTATAGTACAACCAGGTCAAGGCACTGATGAATGAGTCAGGGAAAATACTGCACTTGGTCCAGTCTAGTAATGCAGAGTAGTTTATAAATACACAGGGCCATGCAGAGTAGTTTATAAATACACAGGGCCATGCAGAGTAGTTTATAAATACACAGGGCCATGCAGAGTAGTTTATAAATACTCAGGGCCATGCAGAGTAGTTTATAAATACTCAGGGCCATGCAGAGTAGTTTATAAATACTCAGGGCCATGCAGAGTAGTTTATAAATACACAGGGCCATGCAGAGTAGTTTATAAATATGTGTGTGTGTGTGTCCCATGCAGCCTGGGGAGCACAGGCAGGGCCAGGAGTTATGGTGTTAAGAAACCTTACAGTGATTAATGGACAAACTCAGCCCCGCACGCACACACATGTGCACCCAAACAGTCTTGCAGGCAAGTTCGCACACACACTGCACCCCAGACACATGTGCAGAGAGAGAGAGATGAACTCTCCTGCTGGGTCACCACTATATATATATATATATATATATATATATATATATATATATATATATATATATATATATATATAGATAGAGAGATAGAGAGAGAAAGAGAGAGATTATCTCTCCTGCTGGGTCACCACTATAGATATAGATAGATAGATAGATAGATATATAGATATAGTGGTGACCCAGCAGGAGAGATAATCACTCTCTCTATCTCTCTCTCTATCTATCTATATATATATATATAGTGGTGACCCAGCAGGAGAGTAATCTCTCTATATATATATATATATAGATAGAGAGAGAGAGAGATTATCTCTCCTGCTGGGTCACCACTATATATATATATAGATAGAGAGATATAGAGAGAGTGATTATCTCTCCTGCTGGGTCACCACTATAGACTGTCCCATTGTTTCAGAGAGACCGTCCCATTGAGACACTCAAGGAGAGGCCATTTCCAGTCCAAACACTCTCTTGCTATCTGTACGTGTTCATGTCTTGTACATGTGTCGTTTAAGTAAGCATGTACATGTAATGTGCACATTTACCTGTTTGTCAGTATGTATAGAATACATGTGTGTAAACACTGTGTGTGTGTGGAAGTCTGTGTTATGAATGTGTGTGGTTCAATGTGAGTAGACTAGCTCAGTTTGACCTGTGTCCATCTTTCAGACTGGCTCAGTTTGACCTGTGTCCATCTTTCAGACTAGCTCAGTTTGACCTGTGTCCATCTTTCAGACTAGCTCAGTTTGACCTGTGTCCATCTTTCAGACTGGCTCAGTTTGACCTGTGTCCATCTTTCAGACTAGCTCAGTTTGACCTGTGTCCATCTTTCAGACTAGCTCAGTTTGACCTGTGTCCATCTTTCAGACTAGCTCAGTTTGACCTGTGTCCATCTTTCAGACTAGCTCAGTTTGACCTGTGTCCATCTTTCAGACTAGCTCAGTTTGACCTGTGTCCATCTTTCAGACTAGCTCAGTTTGACCTGTGTCCATCTTTCAGACTGGCTCAGTTTGACCTGTGTCCATCTTTCAGACTAGCTCAGTTTGACCTGTGTCCATCTTTCAGACTGGCTCAGTTTGACCTGTGTCCATCTTTCAGACTAGCTCAGTTTGACCTGTGTCCATCTTTCAGACTAGCTCACTTTGACCTGTGTCCATCTTTCAGACTAGCTCAGTTTGACCTGTGTCCATCTTTCAGACTGGCTCAGTTTGACCTGTGTCCATCTTTCAGACTAGCTCAGTTTGACCTGTGTCCATCTTTCAGACTGGCTCAGTTTGACCTGTGTCCATCTTTCAGACTAGCTCAGTTTGACCTGTGTCCATCTTTCAGACTGGCTCAGTTTGACCTGTGTCCATCTTTCAGACTAGCTCAGTTTGACCTGTGTCCATCTTTCAGACTAGCTCAGTTTGACCTGTGTCCATCTTTCAGACTGGCTCAGTTTGACCTGTGTCCATCTTTCAGACTGGCTCAGTTTGACCTGTGTCCATCTTTCAGACTAGCTCAGTTTGACCTGTGTCCATCTTTCAGACTAGCTCACTTTGACCTGTGTCCATCTTTCAGACTAGCTCAGTTTGACCTGTGTCCATCTTTCAGACTAGCTCAGTTTGACCTGTGTCCATCTTTCAGACTGGCTCAGTTTGACCTGTGTCCATCTTTCAGACTAGCTCAGTTTGACCTGTGTCCATCTTTCAGACTAGCTCAGTTTGACCTGTGTCCATCTTTCAGACTGGCTCAGTTTGACCTGTGTCCATCTTTCAGACTAGCTCAGTTTGACCTGTGTCCATCTTTCAGACTAGCTCAGTTTGACCTGTGTCCATCTTTCAGACTAGCTCAGTTTGACCTGTGTCCATCTTTCAGACTAGCTCAGTTTGACCTGTGTCCATCTTTCAGACTAGCTCAGTTTGACCTGTGTCCATCTTTCAGACTAGCTCAGTTTGACCTGTGTCCATCTTTCAGACTGGCTCAGTTTGACCTGTGTCCATCTTTTAGACTAGCTCAGTTTGACCTCTGTCCATCTTTCAGACTAGCTCAGATTGACCTGTGTCCATCTTTCAGACTAGCTCACTTTGACCTGTGTCCATCTTTCAGACTAGCTCAGTTTGACCTGTGTCCATCTTTCAGACTAGCTCAGTTTGACCTGTGTCCATCTTTCAGACTAGCTCAGTATGACCTGTGTCCATCTTTCAGACTAGCTCAGTTTGACCTGTGTCCATCTTTCAGACTAGCTCACTTTGACCTGTGTCCATCTTTCAGACTAGCTCAGTTTGACCTGTGTCCATCTTTCAGACTGGCTCAGTTTGACCTGTGTCCATCTTTCAGACTAGCTCACTTTGACCTGTGTCCATCTTTCAGACTAGCTCAGTTTTACCTGTGTCCATCTTTCAGACCAGGTCAGTTTGACCTGTGTCCATCTTTCAGACTAGCTCAGTTTGACCTGTGTCCATCTTTCAGACTAGCTCAGTTTGACCTGTGTCCATCTTTTAGACTAGCTCAGTTTGACCTGTGTTCATCTTTCAGACTAGCTCAGTTTGACCTGTGTCCATCTTTCAGACGAGGTCAGTTTGACCTGTGTCCATCTTTCAGACGAGGTCAGTTTGACCTGTGTCCATCTTTCAGACGAGGTCAGTTTTACCTGTGTCCATCTTTCAGACTAGTTCAGTTTGACCTGTGTCCATCTTTCAGACTAGTTCAGTTTGACCTGTGTCCATCTTTCAGACTAGCTCACCTTGACCTGTGTCCATCTTTCAGACTAGCTCAGTTTGACCTGTGTCCATCTTTCAGACTAGCTCAGTTTGACCTGTGTCCATCTTTCAGACTAGCTCAGTTTGACCTGTGTCCATCTTTCAGACTAGCTCAGTTTGACCTGTGTCCATCTTTCAGACTAGCTCAGTTTGACCTGTGTCCATCTTTCAGACGAGGTCAGTTTGACCTGTGTCCATCTTTCAGACGAGGTCAGTTTGACCTGTGTCCATCTTTCAGACGAGGTCAGTTTGACCTGTGTCCATCTTTCAGACGAGGTCAGTTTGACCTGTGTCCATCTTTCAGACTAGCTCAGTTTGACCTGTGTCCATCTTTCAGACTAGCTCAGTTTGACCTGTGTCCATCTTTCAGACTAGCTCAGTTTGACCTGTGTCCATCTTTCAGACTGGCTCAGTTTGACCTGTGTCCATCTTTCAGACTAGCTCACTTTGACCTGTGTCCATCTTTCAGACTAGCTCAGTTTGACCTGTGTCCATCTTTCAGACTGGCTCAGTTTGACCTGTGTCCATCTTTCAGACTAGCTCAGTTTGACCTGTGTCCATCTTTCAGACTAGCTCAGTTTGACCTGTGTCCATCTTTCAGACTAGCTCACTTTGACCTGTGTCCATCTTTCAGACTAGCTCAGTTTGACCTGTGTCCATCTTTCAGACTGGCTCAGTTTGACCTGTGTCCATCTTTCAGACTAGCTCAGTTTGACCTGTGTCCATCTTTCAGACTGGCTCAGTTTGACCTGTGTCCATCTTTCAGACTGGCTCAGTTTGACCTGTGTCCATCTTTCAGACTGGCTCAGTTTGACCTGTGTCCATCTTTCAGACTAGCTCAGTTTGACCTGTGTCCATCTTTCAGACTGGCTCAGTTTGACCTGTGTCCATCTTTCAGACTAGCTCAGTTTGACCTGTGTCCATCTTTCAGACTAGCTCAGTTTGACCTGTGTCCATCTTTCAGACTAGCTCAGTTTGACCTGTGTCCATCTTTCAGACTAGCTCAGTTTGACCTGTGTCCATCTTTCAGACTAGCTCAGTTTGACCTGTGTCCATCTTTCAGACTGGCTCAGTTTGACCTGTGTCCATCTTTTAGACTAGCTCAGTTTGACCTCTGTCCATCTTTCAGACTAGCTCAGATTGACCTGTGTCCATCTTTCAGACTAGCTCACTTTGACCTGTGTCCATCTTTCAGACTAGCTCAGTTTGACCTGTGTCCATCTTTCAGACTAGCTCAGTTTGACCTGTGTCCATCTTTCAGACTAGCTCAGTATGACCTGTGTCCATCTTTCAGACTAGCTCAGTTTGACCTGTGTCCATCTTTCAGACTAGCTCACTTTGACCTGTGTCCATCTTTCAGACTAGCTCAGTTTGACCTGTGTCCATCTTTCAGACTGGCTCAGTTTGACCTGTGTCCATCTTTCAGACTAGCTCACTTTGACCTGTGTCAATCTTTCAGACTAGCTCAGTTTTACCTGTGTCCATCTTTCAGACCAGGTCAGTTTGACCTGTGTCCATCTTTCAGACTAGCTCAGTTTGACCTGTGTCCATCTTTCAGACTGGCTCAGTTTGACCTGTGTCCATCTTTTAGACTAGCTCAGTTTGACCTGTGTTCATCTTTCAGACTAGCTCAGTTTGACCTGTGTCCATCTTTCAGACGAGGTCAGTTTGACCTGTGTCCATCTTTCAGACGAGGTCAGTTTGACCTGTGTCCATCTTTCAGACGAGGTCAGTTTTACCTGTGTCCATCTTTCAGACTAGTTCAGTTTGACCTGTGTCCATCTTTCAGACTAGTTCAGTTTGACCTGTGTCCATCTTTCAGACTAGCTCAGTTTTACCTGTGTCCATCTTTCAGACTAGCTCAGTTTGACCTGTGTCCATCTTTCAGACGAGGTCAGTTTGACCTGTGTCCATCTTTCAGACGAGGTCAGTTTGACCTGTGTCCATCTTTCAGACGAGGTCAGTTTTACCTGTGTCCATCTTTCAGACTAGTTCAGTTTGACCTGTGTCCATCTTTCAGACTAGTTCAGTTTGACCTTTGTCCATCTTTCAGACTAGCTCACTTTGACCTGTGTCCATCTTTCAGACTAGCTCAGTTTGACCTGTGTCCATCTTTCAGACTAGCTCAGTTTGACCTGTGTCCATCTTTCAGACTAGCTCAGTTTGACCTGTGTCCATCTTTCAGACTAGCTCAGTTTTACCTGTGTCCATCTTTCAGACTAGCTCAGTTTTACCTGTGTCCATCTTTCAGACGAGGTCAGTTTTACCTGTGTCCATCTTTCAGACTAGGTCAGTTTGACCTGTGTCCATCTTTCAGACGAGGTCAGTTTGACCTGTGTCCATCTTTCAGACGAGGTCAGTTTTACCTGTGTCCATCTTTCAGACTAGCTCAGTTTGACCTGTGTCCATCTTTCAGACTAGCTCAGTTTGACCTGTGTCCATCTTTCAGACTAGCTCAGTTTGACCTGTGTCCATCTTTCAGACTGGCTGAGTTTGACCTGTGTCCATCTTTCAGACTAGCTCACTTTGACCTGTGTCCATCTTTCAGACTAGCTCAGTTTGACCTGTGTCCATCTTTCAGACTAGCTCAGTTTGACCTGTGTCCATCTTTCAGACTAGCTCAGTATGACCTGTGTCCATCTTTCAGACTAGCTCAGTTTGACCTGTGTCCATCTTTCAGACTTGCTCACTTTGACCTGTGTCCATCTTTCAGACTAGCTCAGTTTGACCTGTGTCCATCTTTCAGACTGGCTCAGTTTGACCTGTGTCCATCTTTCAGACTAGCTCACTTTGACCTGTGTCCATCTTTCAGACTAGCTCAGTTTGACCTGTGTCCATCTTTCAGACTAGCTCAGTTTTACCTGTGTCCATCTTTCAGACTAGCTCAGTTTGACCTGTGTCCATCTTTCAGACGAGGTCAGTTTGACCTGTGTCCATCTTTCAGACGAGGTCAGTTTGACCTGTGTCCATCTTTCAGACGAGGTCAGTTTCACCTGTGTCCATCTTTCAGACGAGGTCAGTTTGACCTGTGTCCATCTTTCAGACGAGGTCAGTTTTACCTGTGTCCATCTTTCAGACTAGCTCACTTTGACCTGTGTCCATCTTTCAGACTAGCTCCGTTTGACCTGTGTCCATCTTTCAGACTAGCTCAGTTTGACCTGTGTCCATCTTTCAGACTAGCTCAGTATGACCTGTGTCCATCTTTCAGACTAGCTCAGTTTGACCTGTGTCCATCTTTCAGACTTGCTCACTTTGACCTGTGTCCATCTTTCAGACTAGCTCAGTTTGACCTGTGTCCATCTTTCAGACTGGCTCAGTTTGACCTGTGTCCATCTTTCAGACTAGCTCACTTTGACCTGTGTCCATCTTTCAGACTAGCTCAGTTTTACCTGTGTCCATCTTTCAGACTAGCTCACTTTGACCTGTGTCCATCTTTCAGACTAGCTCAGTTTGACCTGTGTCCATCTTTTAGACTAGCTCAGTTTGACCTGTGTTCATCTTTCAGACTAGCTCAGTTTGACCTGTGTCCATCTTTCAGACGAGGTCAGTTTGACCTGTGTCCATCTTTCAGACGAGGTCAGTTTGACCTGTGTCCATCTTTCAGACGAGGTCAGTTTGACCTGTGTCCATCTTTCAGACTAGCTCAGTTTGACCTGTGTCCATCTTTCAGACTAGCTCAGTTTGACCTGTGTCCATCTTTCAGACTAGCTCAGTTTGACCTGTGTCCATCTTTCAGACTAGCTCAGTTTGACCTGTGTCCATCTTTCAGATGAGGTCAGTTTGACCTGTGTCCATCTTTCAGACGAGGTCAGTTTGACCTGTGTCCATCTTTCAGAAGAGGTCAGTTTGACCTGTGTCCATCTTTCAGACGAGGTCAGTTTTACCTGTGTCCATCTTTCAGACTAGCTCAGTTTGACCTGTGTCCATCTTTCAGACTAGCTCAGTTTGACCTGTGTCCATCTTTCAGACTAGCTCAGTTTGACCTGTGTCCATCTTTCAGACTGGCTCAGTTTGACCTGTGTCCATCTTTCAGACTAGCTCACTTTGACCTGTGTCCATCTTTCAGACTAGCTCAGTTTGACCTGTGTCCATCTTTCAGACTAGCTCAGTTTGACCTGTGTCCATCTTTCAGACTAGCTCAGTATGACCTGTGTCCATCTTTCAGACTAGCTCAGTTTGACCTGTGTCCATCTTTCAGACTTGCTCACTTTGACCTGTGTCCATCTTTCAGACTAGCTCAGTTTGACCTGTGTCCATCTTTCAGACTGGCTCAGTTTGACCTGTGTCCATCTTTCAGACTAGCTCACTTTGACCTGTGTCCATCTTTCAGACTAGCTCAGTTTGACCTGTGTCCATCTTTCAGACTAGCTCAGTTTTACCTGTGTCCATCTTTCAGACTAGCTCAGTTTGACCTGTGTCCATCTTTCAGACGAGGTCAGTTTGACCTGTGTCCATCTTTCAGACGAGGTCAGTTTGACCTGTGTCCATCTTTCAGACGAGGTCAGTTTGACCTGTGTCCATCTTTCAGACGAGGTCAGTTTTACCTGTGTCCATCTTTCAGACTAGCTCAGTTTGACCTGTGTCCATCTTTCAGACTAGCTCAGTTTGACCTGTGTCCATTTTTCAGACTAGCTCAGTTTGACCTGTGTCCATCTTTCAGACTGGCTCAGTTTGACCTGTGTCCATCTTTCAGACTAGCTCACTTTGACCTGTGTCCATCTTTCAGACTAGCTCCGTTTGACCTGTGTCCATCTTTCAGACTAGCTCAGTTTGACCTGTGTCCATCTTTCAGACTAGCTCAGTATGACCTGTGTCCATCTTTCAGACTAGCTCAGTTTGACCTGTGTCCATCTTTCAGACTTGCTCACTTTGACCTGTGTCCATCTTTCAGACTAGCTCAGTTTGACCTGTGTCCATCTTTCAGACTGGCTCAGTTTGACCTGTGTCCATCTTTCAGACTAGCTCACTTTGACCTGCGTCCATCTTTCAGACTAGCTCAGTTTTACCTGTGTCCATCTTTCAGACTAGCTCACTTTGACCTGTGTCCATCTTTCAGACTAGCTCAGTTTGACCTGTGTCCATCTTTCAGACTAGCTCACTTTGACCTGTGTCCATCTTTCAGACTAGCTCAGTTTGACCTGTGTCCATCTTTCAGACTAGCTCAGTTTGACCTGTGTCCATCTTTCAGACTAGCTCAGTTTGACCTGTGTCCATCTTTCAGGCTAGCTCAGTTTTACCTGTGTCCATCTTTCAGACTAGCTCAGTTTGACCTGTGTTCATCTTTCAGACTAGCTCAGTTTGACCTGTGTCCATCTTTCAGACGAGGTCAGTTTGACCTGTGTCCATCTTTCAGACGAGGTCAGTTTGACCTGTGTCCATCTTTCAGACGAGGTCAGTTTGACCTGTGTCCATCTTTCAGACTAGCTCAGTTTGACCTGTGTCCATCTTTCAGACGAGGTCAGTTTGACCTGTGTCCATCTTTCAGACGAGGTCAGTTTGACCTGTGTCCATCTTTCAGACTAGCTCAGTTTGACCTGTGTCCATCTTTCAGACTAGCTCAGTTTGACCTGTGTCCATCTTTCAGACTAGCTCAGTTTGACCTGTGTCCATCTTTCAGACTAGCTCAGTTTGACCTGTGTCCATCTTTCAGACGAGGTCAGTTTGACCTGTGTCCATCTTTCAGACGAGGTCAGTTTGACCTGTGTCCATCTTTCAGAAGAGGTCAGTTTGACCTGTGTCCATCTTTCAGACGAGGTCAGTTTTACCTGTGTCCATCTTTCAGACTAGCTCAGTTTGACCTGTGTCCATCTTTCAGACTAGCTCAGTTTGACCTGTGTCCATCTTTCAGACTAGCTCAGTTTGACCTGTGTCCATCTTTCAGACTGGCTCAGTTTGACCTGTGTCCATCTTTCAGACTAGCTCACTTTGACCTGTGTCCATCTTTCAGACTAGCTCAGTTTGACCTGTGTCCATCTTTCAGACTAGCTCAGTTTGACCTGTGTCCATCTTTCAGACTAGCTCAGTATGACCTGTGTCCATCTTTCAGACTAGCTCAGTTTGACCTGTGTCCATCTTTCAGACTTGCTCACTTTGACCTGTGTCCATCTTTCAGACTAGCTCAGTTTGACCTGTGTCCATCTTTCAGACTGGCTCAGTTTGACCTGTGTCCATCTTTCAGACTAGCTCACTTTGACCTTGTCCATCTTTCAGACTAGCCAGTTTGACCTGTGTCCATCTTTCAGACTAGCTCAGTTTGACCTGTGTCCATCTTTCAGACTAGCTCAGTTTGACCTGTGTCCATCTTTCAGACGAGCTCAGTTTGACCTGTGTCCATCTTTCAGACGAGGTCAGTTTGACCTGTGTCCATCTTTCAGACGAGGTCAGTTTGACCTGTGTCCATCTTTCAGACGAGGTCAGTTTTGACCTGTGTCCATCTTTCAGACTAGCTCAGTTTGACCTGTGTCCATCTTTCAGACTAGCTCAGTTTGACCTGTGTCCATTTTTCAGACTAGCAGACTAGCTCAGTTTGACCTGTGTCCATCTTTCAGACTGGCTCAGTTTGACCTGTGTCCATCTTTCAGACTAGCTCACTTTGACCTGTGTCCATCTTTCAGACTAGCTCCGTTTGACCTGTGTCCATCTTTCAGACTAGCTCAGTTTGACCTGTGTCCATCTTTCAGACTAGCTCAGTATGACCTGTGTCCATCTTTCAGACTAGCTCAGTTTGACCTGTGTCCATCTTTCAGACTTGCTCACTTTGACCTGTGTCCATCTTTCAGACTAGCTCAGTTTGACCTGTGTCCATCTTTCAGACTGGCTCAGTTTGACCTGTGTCCATCTTTCAGACTAGCTCACTTTGACCTGCGTCCATCTTTCAGACTAGCTCAGTTTTACCTGTGTCCATCTTTCAGACTAGCTCACTTTGACCTGTGTCCATCTTTCAGACTAGCTCAGTTTGACCTGTGTCCATCTTTCAGACTAGCTCACTTTGACCTGTGTCCATCTTTCAGACTAGCTCAGTTTGACCTGTGTCCATCTTTCAGACTAGCTCAGTTTGACCTGTGTCCATCTTTCAGACTAGCTCAGTTTGACCTGTGTCCATCTTTCAGGCTAGCTCAGTTTTACCTGTGTCCATCTTTCAGACTAGCTCAGTTTGACCTGTGTCCATCTTTCAGACGAGGTCAGTTTGACCTGTGTCCATCTTTCAGACGAGGTCAGTTTGACCTGTGTCCATCTTTCAGACTAGCTCAGTTTGACCTGTGTCCATCTTTCAGACTAGCTCAGTTTGACCTGTGTCCATCTTTCAGACTAGCTCAGTTTGACCTGTGTCCATCTTTCAGACTAGCTCAGTTTGACCTGTGTCCATCTTTCAGACTAGCTCAGTTTGACCTGTGTCCATCTTTCAGACGAGGTCAGTTTGACCTGTGTCCATCTTTCAGACATCAGTTTGACCTGTGTCCATCTTTCAGACGAGGTCAGTTTGACCTGTGTCCATCTTTCAGACGAGGTCAGTTTTACCTGTGTCCATCTTTCAGACTAGCTCAGTTTGACCTGTGTCCATCTTTCAGACTAGCTCAGTTTGACCTGTGTCCATCTTTCAGACTAGCTCAGTTTGACCTGTGTCCATCTTTCAGACTGGCTCAGTTTGACCTGTGTCCATCTTTCAGACTAGCTCACTTTGACCTGTGTCCATCTTTCAGACTAGCTCAGTTTGACCTGTGTCCATCTTTCAGACTAGCTCAGTTTGACCTGTGTCCATCTTTCAGACTAGCTCAGTATGACCTGTGTCCATCTTTCAGACTAGCTCAGTTTGACCTGTGTCCATCTTTCAGACTTGCTCACTTTGACCTGTGTCCATCTTTCAGACTAGCTCAGTTTGACCTGTGTCCATCTTTCAGACTGGCTCAGTTTGACCTGTGTCCATCTTTCAGACTAGCTCACTTTGACCTGTGTCCATCTTTCAGACTAGCTCAGTTTGACCTGTGTCCATCTTTCAGACTAGCTCAGTTTTACCTGTGTCCATCTTTCAGACTAGCTCAGTTTGACCTGTGTCCATCTTTCAGACGAGGTCAGTTTGACCTGTGTCCATCTTTCAGACGAGGTCAGTTTGACCTGTGTCCATCTTTCAGACGAGGTCAGTTTGACCTGTGTCCATCTTTCAGACGAGGTCAGTTTTACCTGTGTCCATCTTTCAGACTAGCTCAGTTTGACCTGTGTCCATCTTTCAGACTAGCTCAGTTTGACCTGTGTCCATTTTTCAGACTAGCTCAGTTTGACCTGTGTCCATCTTTCAGACTGGCTCAGTTTGACCTGTGTCCATCTTTCAGACTAGCTCACTTTGACCTGTGTCCATCTTTCAGACTAGCTCCGTTTGACCTGTGTCCATCTTTCAGACTAGCTCAGTTTGACCTGTGTCCATCTTTCAGACTAGCTCAGTATGACCTGTGTCCATCTTTCAGACTAGCTCAGTTTGACCTGTGTCCATCTTTCAGACTTGCTCACTTTGACCTGTGTCCATCTTTCAGACTAGCTCAGTTTGACCTGTGTCCATCTTTCAGACTGGCTCAGTTTGACCTGTGTCCATCTTTCAGACTAGCTCACTTTGACCTGCGTCCATCTTTCAGACTAGCTCAGTTTTACCTGTGTCCATCTTTCAGACTAGCTCACTTTGACCTGTGTCCATCTTTCAGACTAGCTCAGTTTGACCTGTGTCCATCTTTCAGACTAGCTCACTTTGACCTGTGTCCATCTTTCAGACTAGCTCAGTTTGACCTGTGTCCATCTTTCAGACTAGCTCAGTTTGACCTGTGTCCATCTTTCAGACTAGCTCAGTTTGACCTGTGTCCATCTTTCAGGCTAGCTCAGTTTTACCTGTGTCCATCTTTCAGACTAGCTCAGTTTGACCTGTGTCCATCTTTCAGACGAGGTCAGTTTGACCTGTGTCCATCTTTCAGACAAGGTCAGTTTGACCTGTGTCCATCTTTCAGACGAGGTCAGTTTGACCTGTGTCCATCTTTCAGACTAGTTCAGTTTGACCTGTGTCCATCTTTCAGACTGGCTCAGTTTGACCTGTGTCCATCTTTCAGACGAGGTCAGTTTTACCTGTGTCCATCTTTCAGACGAGGTCAGTTTTACCTGTGTCCATCTTTCCGTCCTGTGCAGCGGGGCCGTCAGGTATGACACTCTTGACCTGCAGGAACTCATCTGGCTCGTCTCCTCCGATGATGGTGAAGCCAAAACCCATGTTGCTCTTCTGCAGGGCCGTGGACAGGAAGCTGCCCTTCAGCTGGGTGGCGTCCCGTGTGAACAGGGGCTTCTCTGTAAGGGAGAACACACACATACACACACACACACACAGACGGAGGGACGGACAGACAGGCACACAGGCAGACACAACACACACAAGTACAAGTATGCAGGGACACACACACACACATATACACACACACACACACACAATCAATAAACAATATACACTCATACATCACACTTAGACCTTTACAAAGCGAGCATGATGCACCACAAATGCTGATGCAAGGCCATTTTATCATTCAATAGGATGGTAGAGGTGAGGCTTGTTTGGTGGAGGGGCTGCATGAACACAGGGATACTCTCTGGGTAGGTGGAGAGGTAGGCAGGGTTAGAACAGTGAGGGGTGGGTGCTGACGTATGCAGGTGGGACGGTGTTTGCTCCAGCTCCAAGCTGCCCCAGCCAAGGACCTTCCACTGAACGTCTACAGCCATGTAAACGATCATCACTTCCACTCCCATCCTACGCCAGGGTTCTGTTAGCTGAATACACACTCAGAGGCTGGAGCAAAAACACAGTGCAGAAAATCAAGGAATAATCAGCATCCATGGGAGTAGCTTGGTATATTTCCCTTCTCAAGAGGGGTGAGGGGCTCGCTTCATCCGCCCAAAAAACAATGCTCAGGGAACCAAAAAGTGGAAGGCCAGGATTCATGAAATAGTCTCTGGCACGGCAAAGGGGAAAACTCAGCCAACGAGGGTTTACCACACTCAATTCAATCTCCCCTCCGTTCACCTTGGAAGGCAAGTAGGGGGCACACACCCGTCTCTCTCTGTTTGCTTAAAGCCAACGTTTGTTGTCAGGCGTCCAGACATAGAGCGGGGTGTTTACAGTTTCTGCTGTCTGCCGCCAGACGTAAGGAGGGGAAGAGACAACGTAGTGTAGCGCCATCAAACATGTCAAGCAGCGAGTCGAGCGCCTGAGACGAGGAGGGATCCAGCGTGGGTCTGCCGGGGAAGCAGGCATGCTTTGAAAAGACAGCGCGGCAGCTCAGTGCAGGCAGATGAAGAACAAGCCTGTATCACTACTCACTGCCCTACTTACTGAGAGAGCACCACAGGGGGCTACAACCCACAGCAGTCGGCTCTACCACGAAGGCGTGCAGCGACTGGTGGAGGTGCTGGTGTGGGAAGCACGACGTATCCCTCCGCGCCCGGTGGGGGCGCCGCAGTGGGGAGATGGTGGTGGAGGTGGGGGGCATGTGGGTGTGCAGGTCCAACAGCGACACCCGGTGGCCCGGGGGGAGGGACTGGGAGAGGTCGCTGAGGCTCTGGCAGCGCTCCGGGGCCGGGCCGATGTGGGCCAGGGTGGCTGTGGGTAACGTGGCGGAGAGTGGAACCTCCTCTACCACTGTGACAGAGATAAAGTAGTCCACTCACTGTCTGCTGCTCCCACAAGTAAACTTCCTTTCTATCTCCTTGTTTATATGTGAGGAAATATTCATGTTTTTTACCCCTCCCTTCTGTCACTGCCTTCACTTTTCAGCATACAGGAAGGGTAACCATGGAGACAAACCCCTTCACTCACAGAGGCCAATTTAACACGGAGACAAACCCTCTCAACCTATACAGCATGTTTTACCTCAGACAGCCTCGATGAACTTAGTGGGGTGGTAAACGTGTGCTGAACAGAGAAGCTGGTGTTAGCAAAGTGTTAGCAAAGTGTTAGCAAAGTGTTAGCAAAGTGTTAGCGAAGTGTTAGCGAAGAAAGGGGAGTTGTGAAGAATGAGTATTACACAAACACAAAGATGACAGACATTTCCCTCGAGCTAAAAACATCTACACACAAGAGTCATACACAAACTCTTAACACATTGGGTAGAGGTAGAGGGTGCCTTACCTCTGTAGATAGTAGGTAGGGGCAGCGAGGACAGACCCTGCTCTTGCATTTGCTGGTGTTGCTGGACTCTCCTCTTGGCTTCCAAGACTGGGTTCTCAAACTGTGTCCGTCTGTTTATGTGGCTACAGAGAAAGAAAGGTATAACATTCCACTGTGCTCTCTGTAGTATCCACCTCCTCATCCTCTTCCTCTCTCCCTCTGTAAAGAGCTGGATGCACAGAGCTGTGCTACGATGATTCATTCAATAGCCTTAGTATCCCTAGTATTATGTAATGGAGCTGCAGGATGGCTTGGCTAAGAAAAAATGAACAAATGCCCAATTAGGTCCCATTCTACTGATATCAGCAGCTTCCTGTAATCAGCATTAGGAATCATTTAGTATTTCTGGAGTGGGTTCTGAAAAAAAGATGTCTCCTTGAGTGTATTTCCTAAAAACATTCTGTCAGTGTTAATTTGGTACGTCTTCGGGAGCGAGTCGATAATTATAGTCGATAATTATAAATACGGTAATTTTGAAAGTGGGAAGTAATTAATCATCATTTAGATGTGCCCTCCTGGACGGTGCGAGACTGGAGGAATAATGCTTCTGTAAGTACGCACAGCGTCTGCCCGGCCTACACACCCTCTGTTTCTTCATGAGATATGAGGTCAACTCAACGGTACAGCCAGGCAGTGGGACATACAGCTGAAGTGGGAAGTTTACATACACTTAGGTTGGAGTCATCAAAACTTGTTTTTCAACCACTCCACACATTTCTTGTTAACAAACTATAGTTTTGGCAAGTCGGTTAGGACATCTACTTTGTGCATGGCACATGTCATTTTTCCAACAATTGCTTACAGACAGATTGTTTCACTTATAATTCACTGTATCACAATTCCACTAAGTTGACTGTGCCTTTAAACAGCTTGGAAAATTCCAGAAAATTATGTCATGGCTTTAGAAGCTTCTGATAGGCTAATTGACATAATTTGAGTTAATTGGAGGTGTACCTGTGGATGTATTTCAAGGCCTAACTTTAAACTCAATTCCTCTTTGCTTGACATCATGGGAAAATCAAAAGAAATCAGCCAAGACCTCAGAAAAAACGCCTGAAGGTACCACGTTCATTGTACTAACAATAGTACGCAAGTATAAACACCATGGGACCATGCAGCCGTCATACTGCTCAGGAAAGAGACACATTCTGTCTCCTAGAGATGAACGTACTTTGGTGCGAAAAGTGCAAATCAATCCCAGACCAACAGCAAAGGACTTTGTGAAGATGCTGGAGGAAACAGGTACAAAAGTATCTATATCCACAGTAAAACGAGTCCTACATCGACATAACCTGAAAGGCCCCTCAGCAAGGAAGAAGCCACTGCTCCAAAACCGCCATAAAAAAGCCAGACTACGGTTTGCAACTGCACATGGGGACAAAGATTGTACTTTTTGGATAAATGTCCTCTTGTCTAAAGAAACAAAAATTGAACTGTTTTGCCATAATGACCATCTTTATGTTTGGAGGGAAAAGGAGGATGCTTGCAAGCCGGCAGCATCATGTTGTGGGGGTGTTTTGCTGCAGGAGGGACTGGTGCACTTCATAAAATAGACGTCATCATGAGGGAGGGAAATTATGTGGATATATTGAAGCAGCATCTCAAGACATCAGTCAGAAAGTTAAAGCTTGGTCGCAATTGGGTCTTCCAAATGAACAATGACCCCAAGCATACTTCCAAAGTTGTGGCAAAGTGGCTTAAGGACAACAAAGTCAAGGTATTGGAGTGGCCATCACAAAGCCCTGACCTCAATCCTATAGAACATTTGTGGGCAGAACTGAAAAAGCGTGTGCGAGCAAGGAGGCCTACAAACATGACTCAGTTACACCAGATCTGTCAGGAGGAATGGGCCAAAATTCACCCAACTTATTGTGGGAAGCTTGTGGAAGGCTACCCAGAACGTTTGGCCGAATTTTTATTTTATTTTTAATTTTACCCCATTTTTCTCCCCAATTTCGTGGTATCCAATTGTTAGTAGCTACTATCTTGTCTCATCGCTACAACTCCCGTACGGGCTCGGGAGAGACGAAGGTTGAAAGTCATGCGTCCTCCGATAAACAACCCAACCAAGCCGCACTGCTTCTTAACACAGCGCACATCCAACCCGGAAGCCAGCCACACCAATGTGTCGGAGGAAACACCGTGCACCTGGCAACCTTGGTTAGCGTGCACTGCGTCCGGCCCGCCACAGGAGTCAATGGTGCGCGATGAGACAAGGATATCCCTGACGCTAGGCCAATTCTGCATCGCCCCACGGACCTACCGGTCGCGGACGGTTATGACAGAGCCTGGGCGCGAACCCAGAGTCTCTGGTGGCCCTTAACCACTGCGCCACCCGGGAGGCCCAAATTAAACAATTTAAAGGCAATGCTACCAAATACTAATTGAGTATATGTAAACTTCTGACCCACTGGGAATGTGATGAAAGAAATAAAAGCTGAAATAAATCATTCTCTCTACTATTATTCTGACATTTCACATTCTTAAAATAAAGTGGTGATCCTAACTGACCTAAGACAGGGAATTCTTACGAGGATTAAATGTCAGGAATTATGAAGAACTAAGTTTAAATGTATTTGGCTAAGGTGTATGTAAACTTCTGACTTCATCTGTAACTATTGGACTTGGCAGGGTCAGGTATGGTGCTAGTGTGCGTGCGTGCAATGGCTCAGTGGCTGCCTGGGGATATGGGATTTCTACATGGCAGCGGGAGAGAGGGAGTGTAGGCAAGACAGGTGCAGTGTTCTAGTCTTTCTTGGGGACAGAGAATAGAACACGGCCAGCCAGCCAAACTCCCTCTCCAGCCAGGCTATAAATAGACCTCCTCTCCTCTCCCTGGACTAGGGGAACTAGTGCGCATCCAGCAGGAGAAAGGACACGTCCAGAATAGGAAGGGTACATTTGGTTCAATAGAGAAGACAGAGACACATCACCATTGCACCACATCGCACAAAGATGGCGCACACACACACACACACACACACACACACACACACACACACACACACACACACACACACACACAGGAGCACACACATAAATGTGCGCATGTACACAGGTACACACTCACACAGAGACACACATACACACACACACACTCACAAATGCCTAACAAACAATCACCCACTGACCCATCCACACGGACAGACACACAGAGATAGAGGTATAAATGAGCAGCAGAAAAGCCCACCCTCTGCCTCCTGGCCACAGCCCTGTACAGTGTTAATGACTCTGACTAACACAGTGGAAACATAACACGGGGGAACATTGGAAATCAAAATAGTCATTCATTATTAAAGCAGTGGGTCCAGACTTACTCCACATAGTAACTTCCGTAAATAGGGTCATCGATCTTCTCCCAGCCATACGGCAGCTCTGTGGAAGAGACAAGCACAACAACATACTAGTCAGTCAACAGGCCAGGGGACAGCATGTCGATTCACAGAACAATATATTCATCAGGAAATTTTGATCACAACATTATTGTATGGTCCTTTATTACAGAGGATTTGAGGTTAATTATAAAATCTTAATTGACTATGGTAAATCTGAAAATGATTTATTATGCTCTATGGTAACTGTGCTAGTTACTGAATACTTGGTGAGGTCTATGAGCCTCCAGACTTGCAAACACTGTCAAAACATTTGGACAAACTTAAGAGACAAGACACCTGATAACCCCATCAGCATTTGCAATCAAAATTCAGATCCAAAATTCACGAATGTGAAGGAGAATGGCTGTTTCTCAAGCAGCGGGCAAAGGTTACTTAACCAATGTCAATATGGCCCCACAGGTCTACCTCAACCATCTCCTGAACTCTCACACTACACCAAACACACTGATAGATGGAGTGGTTTGAATTGGGGTGATTTTAAATATTCATGTCCTGCAACCCTTTCTATTTTGTAAATATTCTGATATTTACAAAAGTTATGATGCCAGCGATGTTTGGATATAGTTTAAATGTTTGTATCTGGAGCACGTACATAGCTCCTGGGCCCCTTAGCCCACACAATATTTAACTGAAACACATTACACCATTACAGTGGGGTCTCAGAATAGACTGACTGTGGATCTAACACAGTAGCTGTCGACTGTCGTGGTCCCAAAATAAACCTTTGAGTGGAACGTAGAATGTCATAACTTCAGTCATGTCGGTGTTGATGGTGCAAATGTTCCTCCACATTGTATCTACTCTGATATGATGAGCCACCACTGTGGCATCATGAGAAGTGTTATAAGTAGGCTTGGGCAGTATCCAGGGAGTTATACCTTCATACCGACCTTGTTCCATCCCGGGATATTCGATAATACCGGCAATGAACACTATTCTCAATTCAAAGGTTAGCAATGCTAACAAGTACATGTAAAATCCAATAGCGAATGCTAGGTAAATGCTAACTATTTTATACAGTCTCTGACATAAGCTATTTGCAGGATAGACATCCCAGCTGATAAAGTTATACAAGTAACTCTGCACGCACAAAACAAATGCTGTCGTCTCTTGATCAAGGAGGGAATTATCTGCTGTTACCAAGAGGAGCTTGATTGCAAGAAGATAACCACTTAGCTAGCTAGCTAGATAACCAGCTACTAAGTTAGCAAATCAAATGCACAACTGCACAGCTTTAGCACATTTTAGAAAGTTAACTTAATAGTTATTAGATATCTAGCTGGCAAACATTTAGTTGTGAATTCCATAGTGTAACTACATATATCAGTATATAGATCACCTAGTGAGTGCTGCACAACAGTGAGCGACTCATCATTTTAAAAGTTGAGGTAGGGCCTGCCGTGTGGCACAGCAGTCTAAGGCACTGCATCGCAGTGCTAGAGGCGTTACTACAGACCCTGGTTCTTTCGGGCTGTGCCACAACTGGTTGTGGCCGGGAGTCCCATAGGATGGCGCACAATTGGCCCAGAGTCATCCGGGTTAGGGGAGAGTTTGGCCGGTGAGGCATTACTTGCCTGCGGGCTGAACCCGGTCGCCAGTTGAACGGTGTTTCCTCCAACACATTGGTGTGGCTGGTTTCCGGGTTAAGCTGGCTAATGTTAAGGAGTGTGGATGGGCGAGTCATGTTTCGGAGGACACATGACTCCACCTTCTCCTCTCCCGAGCTCATTGGGGAGTTGCAGCGATGAGACCAGATCCAAAATTGGGGAGAAAAAGGTGGTAAATAAAAACCAAAAAAAAAGGTAAAAAGTCACTGTAAATATGTATAAAAAAATACATCAAAATTATAGTTAGTTTCAACAGTATTGAAAAACCCTCCTGTGGTTATTTCCAAATAGCCCATATATGGTATATACTGCACAAGCCTAGTTATGAATACCGATATGATAATTATATTTTACCTTTATTTAACTAGGCAAGTCAGTTAAGAACAAATTCTTATTTTCAATGACAGCCTTATGACAGCGCTACGATGCTCCGAGATTCGTACTTTTAATTCGCGCTTTGTTTTACCCACATCATTTTTACCACAAGGACAAGTTATAAGATAAATAACTGCCTTAGTGCAGCACATAATAACACCTTTGATTGGGATCTGTTTCCCTGTTTGGGGGTGTTTGAAGGATCTACATTTATAAGTGCCATTGCATTGAGCACAGCCATTACACTTGTAATTTCCATCCAGTAGGGGCGCAAATAGACGTTGTTCAGGAATATCTTGGGGTGGTAAATCAGAGTGTACCAATTGGTCTCTGAGATTTCTGCCCCGCGAGAATACGACCAAGGGAAGGTCTGAAAACACATTACTGATACTGTCATTGGATCTTAGAATGTGCCAATGTTTGTGAACGATTCCCTTAATTTGTTCAGAGCATTTTGAATAGAGGGCATTTAAAAAGCAAGAATGCTTCTTTTTGCAAGACTGTCCTTGAAAAAGGTCATGTCTCGGTTTGTTTTGAATTTTCTCAATGGCAGAATTAATTTGGCCATTTTTGTAACCCCTCTACTTGAATTTTCTTTGAGTCTCAGACATATCTGTCGAAATCTGATTGTTTTTTGCAAATTCTTTTTCATACAACAGAATTGTCTGTAGGGCAAATTGCTTTTCAAGGGAAGCAGGTGACAACTATCAGCCCTCAACAAACTGTTAGGATCAGTAGGCTTCCTGTAAAGATCAGTGTATAGAACATTATCTTCACACACGAACACTGATTTGACGTGTGTCAGATTGCATAGTAAATCTCAGATGTTCAGAACAAGAGTGAAGAAAAGCATGGAACGCCTGGAGCTGTTTTGCATCACCTCTCCATAGAACAGAAATTGACAGAGGATGACAATTGACTGTTTCTTCATGTAACCCACATACAAATTAGCATAGTCGGGAGCCATGGGGGATCCCATAGCAGTACCCTTTGTCTGAATAAAGAAATAATTTAGAAACATGAAGTAGTTGTGTGTGAGTACTATTTGAGCCAATGTTATAATGCAGGCACTGGAGGTAGTTCATTAGGGTCACGTTGCAGAAGAAAATGTTCCATAACTTCAATACTGCCCTCGTGTGGAATATTTGTGTATATCGACTCAACTTCAAAAGTAACTAACAAAGTGTTTTCAGGGAGAGGATCAAGAGACTCAATGATAGAGATAAAAAAACTGGCAATGGAAGCGGATGAGGCGCTGTTTGTAGAGCGTTGGTCAGACGGAGAGGATAGAAGTGAGCTCCATGCCTCCTGCGTCTGTCATAGAGGGGAGGAGCAGGGCCTTGTCTTTTTGTCTTGGTTGAATTTCTCAATTTTAAGTTCCTTTATTTCTGTAGACAACTTGACACTTCATGACCTAACCAGGAAAACTCAATGTGAAACTGATTTGTAACTCACAATATAGAGGGTGGAGGGAGCTGCGTCCATAGAAATATAATTACTAGAATGGTAAAGCCCCTCACACCACATCAACATTACTGGAACACTCGTGGGTACACTCAATATGGCTGAAAGTAACTATTTATATGGCTTAGTACTTTGGCTAAAGCTGACTCACACTACAGAGGTCACTAACCCAACCTCCACTCCAAGTGCATCTTCATCAGGGAATTGTTTGATCCAGGGGGACTGGTGCATTGACACCCGGCCTGAGCCTGATTCCATTTAAGGCTATGAGGTTGTGACCAGTGTGGTGGTACTGAGACTGGTCCAGAGTGCTGCTCAGAGCCGCTCTAATCAGAGAGAGAGGAGAGGCGAGGAGAGGAGAGGAGAGGAGAGAGAGCTGGACTAATCAGGAGAATGGAGATAATATCTCCTAACCACAAACATCAGTCAGAATGGGGCTCTCAGGACCTCCATGATGATTCAGAAATATCAGGTTTCTGGAGACACATGGTCCTTTATATTAACATCCCTGGCTCCATTGTTATACACATGCCCAGTAAGTCACAATACATCAATACAAGCACATCCATGCCATATTTCTCTCCCTTTTACTCACACACATACACTGTTCAACACACGGAAGCCCCCCCCACACACTACCACACACCACTCCCCACCCCCACCAGCCACAAAAACACACTCACCACATGTGCTGTGACTGATATGTGAGTCTGCTAGGAGTGGGTTGACAGCCCTAAGGAATATCTCCTCTCAGTGCTCCTCTCCTCTCCCTTCCTTAGCCCCATCTTCACTCATTAAATATGAAAGAGGCTGGTTCATGTTCTCACCTCCACTGAGCTCCACACACAGAAAAACACCACACAGATCAAAGTCCTGCCATGTATTTCTGCCACGCACCACTCCGTCTAATGAAACACCCTTCTATTAAAACCACCTGAGCTTCAGAGCTAGGCAGGCAGTCTGTCTGTCTGTGTCTTCAGCAGAGCTTCAGAGCTAGGCAGGCAGTCTGTCTGTCTGTGTCTTCAGCAGAGCTTCAGAGCTAGGCAGGCAGTCTGTCTGTCTGTGTCTTCAGCAGAGCTTCAGAGCTAGGCAGGCAGTCTGTCTGTCTGTGTCTTCAGCAGAGCTTCAGAGCTAGGCAGGCAGTCTGTCTGTCTGTCTGTGTCTTCAGCAGAGCTTCAGAGCTAGGCAGGCAGTCTGTCTGTCTGTCTTCAGCAGAGCTTCAGAGCTAGGCAGGCAGTCTGTCTGTCTGTCTTCAGCAGAGCTTCAGAGCTAGGCAGGCAGTCTGTGTCTTCAGCAGAGCTTCAGAGCTAGGCAGGCAGTCTGTCTGTCTGTGTCTTCAGCAGAGCTTCAGAGCTAGGCAGGCAGTCTGTCTGTCTGTGTCTTCAGCAGAGCTTCAGAGCTAGGCAGGCAGTCTGTCTGTCTGTGTCTTCAGCAGAGCTTCAGAGCTAGGCAGGCAGTCTGTCTGTCTGTGTCTTCAGCAGAGCTTCAGAGCTAGGCAGGCAGTCTGTCTGTCTGTGTCTTCAGCAGAGCTTCAGAGCTAGGCAGGCAGTCTGTCTGTCTGTCTTCAGCAGAGCTTCAGAGCTAGGCAGGCAGTCTGTCTGTCTGTGTCTTCAGCAGAGCTTCAGAGCTAGGCAGGCAGTCTGTCTGTGTCTTCAGCAGAGCTTCAGAGCTAGGCAGGCAGTCTGTCTGTCTGTGTCTTCAGCAGAGCTTCAGAGCTAGGCAGGCAGTCTGTCTGTGTCTTCAGCAGAGCTTCAGAGCTAGGCAGGCAGTCAGTCTGTCTGTCTGTCTGTGTCTTCAGCAGAGCTTCAGAGATACACACACCACACTGCAGGTAGCCAATATTCCTACTGTTTGTTTCAAAGTCACTGTTTTTGGCTTAGAAGGTCTTGTGTAGGGGTTAGGAGGGACGCCATGTGCGACTGACGTGTTTTCCGTTTGCTCCCGTGGTATTCTTAAAGTTTATGTGAATTTTGCAGCAGAACCGTATTTATTTTCAAATATTAATTTGGTGATCCCTTTCCGTAAAAACCAAGACTACTTTGCTTCCGAATGTCAGCATATCGGCCAAACATAAGGCCAAAAGCATGACTTTGAGAAAACCCGGCCTACAAGACCCGCTCTCATCACCGCCCTCTCCTGAGTCTGAGGGCCCGGGGACGTACACTTTACCCGGGGGTGCGGCTTGGCCTGGCGGCGCTGAAATGAACATTCTCGTGGCCAACAAATTACTACGCTCTGAGATAGTTGAAATGAAAACACAGGTGGTTGCTACGATTGAGGCCCGAATACAGGAGGTTTCTGATACTTTAAAAGCAGATTTAACCATCCTGCGGAACAAGACTGTGCCAGCAATCACATTACTCAAAACAACAACTGCGTCACACACTACAACGATTGCAGCACTGGAGACCTCCGCTACTAATGTCTCCGACTTAACTACATCCCTGGAGGCTGAAGTTAAATGCCTAGCTGCGGATTTGAAAAAGGTGAAGGAGTGCTGTGTGAGTTTAGAGGGATTCTCTCGCTGCAATAATCTGAGACTTGTATCGGTCCCAGAGTCATCTGAAATGCATCGTGCCACGGATTTCGTTTCAGGGCTGCTGAAGGATGTTCTTAGATGAAAAGCCCCTGATTGATCGAGCCCACCGGTCGCTGCGCCCAAAGCCCTGGGATGGGGAGAGGCCCCGTGACATAATTCTTTGAGTGCACTTTTTTCATGAGAAGATGGAGATCCTCCGACGAGCCCGCAATACCACTCTGAGCTTTCAAGGAAAGAGCTTCTCCATCTACCAGGACTACTCCCCCACTGTTTCCAGGCAGTGCGCAGCTTTCGGACTGGCCAAACGAGTACTTCAGGACCATCCAAGTGTGAAGTTATGGACTGCGATTCCCGGCCCGTTTATGGCTATCTCATGAGGGTAAAGACTACACATTTGAATCTCCGGATGAGGCTATGGCTCACATTCAACGTGACATCAAGAAGTCTTGAACATGCTCACAGTTCAGCAACTGTTGCTTGCGAACTGTGGATAGTAAGTAACCCACTTGTGGTACAATTATGTTTAGATATAACAGGCTAGTCTTGTATAGTTGGCGAAACCATTCAGGCTTATTTGATGTGATCTAATGTTTTGATCATCTAGTGTGCGTGCCTTATCTCGTTCACCTAATTTAGTTTGTTTACCCATTGTCTCAGTGACTCAAAATATTTTTGGTTATTTGTTTACTGCATCCGTTTGCATTGACCCAGTAAACAGTAAATGTCTCCCGAGGCTACACGGTTTTTGGGGCCTCACTTTACTTTTAAAAGTTTTGAGCGTCATTTATGCCCAGCAAACGTTCAACGTTGCGCACACGTAGTTTTTTGGTATTGGTTGTAAGCTGTCTCAGTGTCAACTAGACTACTATTATAATTACTATTATTTTTGATTGTCTCACTACGATTTCCTTACTTCAAATTAGATTTTTGGCTGAGAGCCTTTATACATTTTATTTATTATTGCGGTAGAATTGTTCAGTTCTAATGTTGTCATTCTGTCTTTTTAGTTTTTTTTCTGTACTTTTTCCAAACATCTACCACCGTACATTATTACTCTGAGACAAGTTAATCTGGGGGTTTTGGGTGCTCATTGCTTTTCCATTCTATGCTCTAATGACAGGGTTGAATAACGGGAATGCCCAGAGGGGCCGAAATAATGCGATCAAGTACATTTCTTGGAACACCAAAGGGGTTAATAACCCGGTGAAGCGTAAGAGGGTGTTGATACACTTAAAGGGTTTGAATGCAAATATTGCATTTCTACAAGAGACTCACTTGAGGACTGGTGAGAATTTTAGGATGCGTAAGGACTGGGTTGGTCAAGTGTTCCACTCGAACTTTCATAGTAAATCAAGAGGTGCTGCTATTCTGGTTGATAAAGCTACTCCCTTTGTAGCTTCTGAGGTTATTGCTGATCCTAACGGACGATACGTCATAGTAACCGGTGAACTGTTTTCTACCCCTCTTGTTTTGGCTAGTGTTTATGCTCCCAATTGGGATGACACAAGTTTCATCTCTTCCTTTCTGTCTGCTATTCCCAATTTAGATTCTCATTTGTTGATTTTAGGGGGGGGGGGGTTCAACTGTAAAATGTCCCCAGTTCTTGACAAGTCCTCACAAACAAATACAGGCCCATCTAAATGTACCCTACTTATTCAATCCTTTCTTCAGAAATATGCTTTTTTTTGAGGCCTGGCATTTCCTACATCCTACAGATAGACAGTATTCCTTTTATTCTCATGTTCATCAAACATACTCCCGGATTGATTACTTCTTTTTGGACAAAAAACTTCTGCCTAACCTTCGGCAGTGTACTTACGAGAGTATTGTTATCTCTGACCATTCACCATTAGTGCTTGAACTAGAGTTTCCCCAGCGACCTCCTATGTGTTATCAATGGCGTCTCATCCCCATTTTACTCTCAGATAAGGAGTTTGTCAATTTCATTTCTTCTGAAATCACCTTATTCCTAGAAACTAATTCAACACCAGGTATGTCCTGCTCTACCATATGGGAGTGTCTCCAAGCATACCTATGTGGCCAAATTAACCAAAACAGAGTTCGCTCTCAGCGACTTTGGGACCTGAGCGAGTCCATAGCCACACTGGATGAGAAGTATGCTACGGATCCTTCCTCTGATCTGCATAAAGAGCGCCAACTACTCCAATCTGAATTTGATGAGCTTTCTACCAGGCAAGCTGAACAGTTACTCTTGCGAGCTTGATACAAAGTCTATGAACAAGGCGACAAGGCCAGTAAACTCCTTGCGCATCAGATCCGTAAATCTGAGGCCTCACGTTTAATCCCACAAATAAGGACCCCGTCTGGTGCCACCACAGTTATACATAAAGAGATCAATGATCAATTTAAACTATTTTACTCTGCGCTATACACCTCTGAATCCCCTCAAGACCCTTTGCTGATTGACTCCTTCTTTAATGGCTTGAATATGCCTTCAATTGATACAGACTCCCATGACTGTCTAGAAGAAGAATTTACGCTTGAGGAGATTGCAACAGCAGTGTCCGCAATGAAAAGTGGTAAATCACCGGGTCCGGACGGTTTTCCAACTGAATTTTACAGGACGTTTTCTGGTCTGCTTTGCCCATTCTTGTCTCGACTATTTGCAGAGTGCCTTAATACTTCAAAGCTACCGCCTTGTCTTTATCAGGCTTCAATTTCATTACTACTAAAGAAAAACAAAGACCCCCTGGAATGTGGATCCTATCGCCCAATCTCGCTTTTAAACTGTGATTACAAAATCCTAGCTAAGCTTTTAGCCATCCGTATGGAAGGCTTGCTGCACCAAGTAATACACTCAGATCAGACTGGCTTTGTGAGAAATAGGCATTTATTTTTCAATATTAGGCGCCTTATGAATATACTGTACTCCCCAGCGTCGGAGGACCCGGAGGTGGTGGTCTCACTTGATGCCGAAAAAGCGTTTGACCGCGTTGAGTGGGATTACCTAACAGCTGCCCTTTATAGATTTGGCTTTGGCCCCAGATTCATTGCGTGGATAAAGATTCTTTATTTTTCCCCCGTGGCTTCGGTACGGACTAATAACTTGTCCTCTGACTATTTTCCCTTGCACCGTGGATCCAGACAGGGTTGTTCACTCTCCCCCTTGTTGTTTGCTTTGGCAATTGAGCCTCCCGCCATTGCACTACGCTCTAACAATGCCATTCAAGGTATAATCAGGGCGGGCTGGGAGCAGAAAGTCTCGCTATATGCTGACGACCTCCTTTTGTTTATCTCCAACCCTGATACCTCATTGCCACGTGCCCTATCTGTTCTTAAAAAGTTTGGATCAATCTCAGGGTACAAGCTGAATCTAGGCAATTGTGAGCTTTTTCCGGTAAACAAGGCTGCTTTAAAGTGCTCTTTTACAAGTTCTCAGTTTAGGATTGTCCGGGATCAATTCACCTACTTGGGAGTAAAAGTGACAAGGAAATATTCAAATCTGTTTCAGTAAAACTTTGTTGCTCTAGCAGACAGTTTGAAACAATCTTTTACTTTTTGGAATTCGCTACCCCTTTCTCTTATCTGAAGGATTATTGTCATTAAAATGAATGTGTTGCCCAAATTTTTATATTTATTTCAATGTTTACCCATTTTTATTCCAAAATCTTTTTTTTATTTCACTGGATCAAACATTCATGCATTTTATTTGGGATGGCAAGGTACCATGGATTGGTAGAAAACATTTACAGAAGCCTAGGTCATTGGGGGGTTTAGCTCTACCAAATTTTCAGACATACTACTGGGCTGCAAATTTCAGAGCCCTTCTGTACTGGCTGCAGACTGATCCTACTGGCCCTAGACCACTCTGGGTCCAGATGGAGTCTGAATCGTGTAAACCTGCAGCACTTTCCTCTGTGCTGTGCTCGTCTCTCCCAGTGTCCCTAGGCAAAAGGTGTGTCAACCCAATTGTAAAGCAGTCTCTTAAAATTTGGAATCAGTTCCGTTTAGCCTTTAGCCTCCGAGGCTTTTCTATATCAGGCCCAATCAATCAGAACATTTTATTTCCTCCATCTTTGAATGATGGGGCATTTGGCACTCACTAGGCCTCACCTTGCTAGCCCAATTATTCTTTGATGATACATTTGCCTCTTTTTCTCAGCTGCAGGAAAAGTTCAATCTCCCCCAATCCCACTTTTTCCGCTATCTCCAGACTAGAAACTTTGTCAGAGCTAACACACCTGGATTTCCCAATAGGCCTGCGAATACAGCTATAGAGAGCATCTTGGAGTTGAACAAGCTTTCTAGGGGCGCAATTTCAGATGTAAATGCAATCATTCATGACTTACAGAACCCTTCTTTGGTGCCTTTAAAAGACTCGATGTGAAAAGGATTTGGGGGAGGAACTTGGGGAAGACGCCTGGGAATCTGTGCTGCACAGGTTGCACTCGTCCTCTTTTAGCACTAGACACAGCCTCATTCAACTCAAGGTGGTTCACCGTATCCACTGGTCGGGGTCCAAGCTTGGAAGAATATTCTCTGATTTTGATCCTACCTGTGTCAGATGTAAAATGGAACCAGCCACACTGTTGCATATGTTTTGGGGCTGTCATAAACTGTCAGGTTTCTGGGAATTAATATTTAAATGTTTCTCTGATATATATGACACTGTTATAGATCCGTCTCCCCTTACAGCCCTTTTTGGAGTACTGCCCATGGGTACCCCCCTATCAAGAATCCAGTCGGACACTGTTGCTTATTCAACTCTTTTAGCTAGACGGCTAATACTACAGAACTGGAAGATGGCAGCTCCCCCATCTTATAAATATTGGGTGAGGGATGTGTTGTGCTCTCTGAAACTAGAAACAATTCAATTCAATTCACGTGGGAACCCCAAACTGTTTGATGAGGCTTGGGCTCCATTCCGGTCTTACTTTAAACAGTCCATCCTCTGATGGCATTCCAATTAAAACTAAAATAAGTCTGTATTTGACCCCCCTGTGACTTAAGGGTTGGAGGAGCTTCTCTCTGTGTTTTTGCTGGGGGGGGGCATTAAGGTCCATGTGCTTATTGATTGTGACCCGCGGATGCCTTGTTCATCTTGCCCGGGCAGAGACTGAAGTGTGAGCTTGTTTTTCCCAGTTATTTTTACATTTTGTTCACGCCTACATGAATAATCATTCTATTTTATTTTAATTTTAAAGCATTGTAAACTTTTTTTTTGGTCCAGTGGATGGTCGGTCTGTGGCCATGACTCTCTGTGAGTGGTTGCATTCCTCCACCCTTATCCCTTGACTGTTTACAGGAACAATGGTGAGGTGTTTGCTCTGTCCCTGTACTATAGATTGCCCTTTAACCTCTGTAGCCTTCTGCCTGGTGTGTTTAACTTGTCTAAAGTATGGTATCTTTAAAGCTATTTTTTTATTTGTATTTGTATTTGTCTTTTTTTCTAGTTGAGTATATTATTTATATTGCTTTGTGTTGTCTTGTCTGTGTGTGTGTGGGTAAAACTTAATAAACAGAGTAAAAAAAAAAGGTTGTGTGTAGAGCACATGCATACAACACACGCAGAAGCATGCTCACACACACACACACATGCACACACACACGCCCCCCCCCCACACACACAGCGGTGAGTATGTTTATGTGTGTGTGCTGTAAGTGTGTTCTAAATGCTGAACTCCAGAAGACTCTCGCTCCACTAAGCACAGTCACAGCCCCTGTCAGTTAGTAGCGTGGGAGGAATGATTCCATGGATCTGGGAGAGACAGAGAGAAAGAGAGTTGTGCTGTCCATTAGCCTGCAGCGCTGAAGAGAAGGGCCACTTTGTCACTGTAACAATTTGTGCTCTTTATAGGTCCAACACAGTCTAAACGCTGCTGTGGAGGAGCTGTCAACTCCCAGGAAGCCTAAGGAAGGATACATCTGAAGGAGCTCCAGTGTTAAATGTGGTATAGTGTTTTAGAGTACATCCCTTGTCCCAGGTCAATTGACCTTACATTAGTGACAATTATAATGGTATTGAACAGGTATTCCCAAACTGGGGTACGCGTATCCCTGGCAATGCCGTTGGGGTACGCCAAATAAAAATGTGATTTGCATTTAAATAATTTTAAAAAGTGAATTTTCAAACAGTCCATTTAGTAAGGCCCATAGAGACACATACCAGCTCTACTGGTAGTACTGCTACTACCAGCTGCTACTACCAGCAGTACTACACCTGCACCTGTCGACAAGTTGTTCTGCTTCCACGAGCACATCCAATGCTAGCATCAGTAATTCTACATTTGTTGTTAGCCCAGCTAGCACGGACACTGACAGTTGTGAATCTGATGCAGCTGAAGAGCTACTACCCCCTTACCTGGGAAAGCACCGAATAACAGACAGGGACGATAGACCATTGAAGAGGCACAAATATGATGAGAACTATATTGATTGGGGTTCACTTATATTGGGAGTAATGCCTTTCCTCAGCCACAGTGTGGTATATGTACAAAAGTACTATCTCACAACTCGATGAACCTTCACTCTTGCGCATAATAAAGATTACTTTTGAGTAGTAAGACATGTATAAAAGCAACAGATAGCATTAATAAGAAGTGGCTAGAAGCGTCTTATATGGTGAACTACCGAGTGGCTAGGACAGGCAAGACCCATACTATTGTGGAGGACTTCATTCTTCCTGCTGCCTCAGAAATGGCTGGGACAATGCTGGGGGAACAGGCCAAAAAAACTATACAGACAATACCTTCATCAAACAATGCATCAGTGACATGGCAGGAGATGTTTTGAAACAATTTCTGCTTCACATACAAGCAAGCCAGTGAATTCTATATGTTACATCTGGATGAGTCAACAGACGTGGAGGGACTGGCACAGCTCCTGGTATATGTCCGTTACGTTTATGGGGGGTCAATTAAGGAAGACATCCTCTTCTGTAAACCACTGGAAACCAGGACAACAGGAGGGGATATTTTTAAAGTACTGGACAGCTTTGTGACACCAAATGGACTTTGGTGATCAAGATGTGTTGGTATCTGTACTGATGGCGCAAAAGCCCTGACAGGGAGACATAGTGGAGTGGTAACGCGGGTGCAAGCAGTTGCTCCCGACACCACTTGGGTCCACTGCAGCATCCACAGAGAGGCTCTAGCTACCAAGGGAATGCCTGACAGCTTGAAAGACGTTTTGGACACTACAGTGAAAATGGTTAACTTTGTTCAAGCAAGGCGTGAAGAATGGAACTTAAAGTTTTCTTTCCCCACCATAATTTTCACTTGTCTGACTGCTTGCATGATGACGAGTTTCTCACACGACTGGCCTATCTGGCTGATGTTTTTTCTCGCCTGAATGATCTGAATCTAGGATTACAAGGATGCATACAACTATATTCAATGTGCGGGACAACATTGAGGCTATGATTAAGACGCTGGAGCTCATCTCTCTCTGTATTAACAAGGACAACACACAGGTCTTTCCATCATTGTATGATTTTTTGTGTGCAAATGAACTCAAGCTTATGGACAATTTCAAATGTAATATAGCAAAGCACCTGAGTGAGTTGGATGCGCAATTGCGCAGGTACTTTCCCGAAACGGACGACACAAACAACTGGATTTGTTATCCCTTTCATGCCCTGCCTCCAGTCCACTCACCAATATCTGAACAAGAGAGCCTCGTCGAAATTGCAACAAGCTGTTCTGTGAAAATGTAATTTAATCAGAAGCCACTGCCAATTTTATGGATTGGGCTGCGCACAGAGTATCCCGCATTGGCAAATCGCATTGTTAAGACACTGATGCCCTTTGCAACCACATACCTATGTGAGAGTGGATTCTCGGCCCTCATTAGCATGAAAACTAAATACAGGCACAGACTGTGTGTGGAAAATGATTTAAGACTGAGACTCTCTCCAATACAACCCAACATTGCAGAGTTATGTGCATCCTTTCAAGCACACCCTTCTCATTAACCTGTGGTGAGTTATTCAACATTTTCGATGAACAAATAAGGTTTTATATGTAAGATGGCTAAATAAAGAGCAAAAATGATTGATTATTATTATATTATTATTTGTGGTCCTATAAGAGCTCTTTTGTCACTTCCCACGAGCTGGGTTGTGACAAAAACTCACACTCATTCTTATGTTTAATAAATGTATCGTATAGTGTGTGTGTGGCAGGCTTACAATGATGGGAAAACCAACATGTGAGAGTGCGCTGACCCTGGTGCTAGAGGGGGTACGCAGCTGGAGGTTGAATGTTTGAAGGGGTACAGGACTATAAAATGTTTGGGAACCACTGGTATAGAGCAAAGAGACTGAGTGTTGAAATAAAACAATGGGTTTTCCCACAGGGTTTACCATGCAGTCTGAGAACTGTCGACATCAGTAGGCTAGGCCTCAGTAAATGTTCCTTTGGTTTATTCCATTTTGCTTTCAGCAGGCGGATTCTCTAAGCTCTCCCCATTCTTTCACTCTCTCCTCCTCTATCTCATTCCCTGTTCGGCCATCCTCTCCTCTCCTGTCCGCTCCTCTCTCCTCCTCTATCTCATTCCCTGTTCGGCCATCCTCTCCTCTCCTGTCTGCTCCTCTCTCCTCCTCTATCTCATTCCCTGTTCGGCCATCCTCTCCTCTCCTGTCCGCTCCTCTCTCCCTGTTTGAACAGCTCTAAAGGAAAACACTTTAAAATGCACTCGTACTGAGGGACTTTTTGAAGTAAAGTTTCATGCTCTCATGCTTTCATGCATATTTCATCTGGCCTTTCTAATTCTGTCTGAGGCGAGGAACAGCCCATATTCCCCTGCTTTCCCTTTTCCTTTCTTCAGGGGAGGAGCTGGCTGAAGTGAATTCAGGTCACCTGCAGCACATGGGACTGTTTCGTCTCTGATGTCGCACCCCCTTCCCACTGGTGCCTGCTTAGACAGGAGACCAATACATCTCAACTTTTTCCTTCAGCCGCTTCCTCCACTCGCTGAGTATCTCTCCAGGGTCTGAGTATCTCTCCAGGGTCTGAGTATCTCTCCAGGGTCTGAGTATCTCTCCAGGGTCTGAGTATCTCTCCAGGGTCTGAGTATCTCTCCAGGGTCTGAGTATCTCTCCAGGGTCTGAGTATCTCCCCAGGGTCTGAGTATCTCTCCAGGGTCTGAGTATCTCTCCCACTGAGAGTCAGGTGTGTAAACACCCCAAGGGCCTTATTCCAATACTCAAAATATGGGGTGGAGTTAGCCAAGTTATGCCCTTAGGCCTCTGTTTTGAAGCCCTCATTTGAAGTGTTTTCTAGAATAGCATCGCCAGGTCTGATCCCCCACAATTCTCTATAATCTCCACTTCACTTGATTCACTCTCCAAACAGCTATCGTTGTTTTGGAATGAACTGAGGAGAGAGCAACTAAGACGGGAGCCTGTAAAGGAAAAAGGAAAATGGGAATTGAACTAGTGTGTGTTGTCACAGTGATAGCACCGCCATGCTGAGACAGAGGTAACATCAGTCAGACTGCTGCTGAGAATGAGGAGGAGGAGGGGGAGCAGGAGGAAGAGGAGGAAGTGGTTTGCTGGGTTTATTCTCTTTCCTTGATGAGGTGGTTGCCAGATGGAACAGAGGACATCTATATAGCCCCTGACACACTGAGATATACTGTATATTAACATGACAGCCCCAGTCCAGCTGAGTCACAACAGCACACAGTATCCGTCTTAAACAGAGTCATAAACCGAAACAAGTCTTAAGAAAGAAGACCTTGAAGGACCTCCCAGTAAACATTCTCCTTACACTAGGCAGCATTCCATTGACCTAGGTTTATTCGACAAAAGCAATGTTGCAAAAAATGTAATTGCAACACGTGTAATGTAAACAGCAGATATAGGAGACATTTTCTAAAGATTGACAACATTTGTTTCCATTTGACAGGGTGGATTTGTTTTTTGTGTAGCTGTATTGCGACAAATGATGATGGAAACTGTTTTTCCAATAAATTATGATAGCAGAATCTTTTTAAGGTACGCTGGGCCCGTGATGTCATGGCCCAAGCATTTGCAAACAAATCATTTTTCTGTACTAAATCCATAAGATGGCCTAATTTGTAAACAGGCTGACAGTGAGTTGTGAGCAAAATAACCAGGAGGGAAGTTGACAATGGCTATTAATAGGCATAAATAAATAGTATTTCTATTGTTGCAGTCCTCAAAGACAATCACATTGAATCAAATGAATCAGATCCATTTACTACCTGTAGGTCGGGGTGCCGACAGTCTAAAATAGTTTTTTTCCAAATATAAAAATAAATGTTTTCTTTGCAGGACAAGGATTGTTCTGACTTTCTAGAATGCCTGAATCACCTTGCTTTTCTGGTTGGCTGGATGGAAGTTTCACCGTCCAATGATTTAAAATCTACAGGAGTGCAAATTAAACTATGGCACAGACTGTGGTGATATGTTGGCACATGAGAATTATACGAATATGGCAAATATTAATCAATTCTTGCATTCCATCCATGCTGGCTTTCGCGAGCTACCTGCGACAGGACACCGATAGGTGGGAGAGCATACAGACTGTCGGCAATTTATTAATGAGCAATTTGCCTAATATGGTAATGGAAAAACACTTCAACTACATCATTTGTAATCGACACTGCAGGTTTCTTTTTTAAGGTGGGACGTCTATACGTCCAGCTGTTTTTATCGACAAAAGATAGTTAAATGGAAACGCGCCGCAGTGGGCAATTGTCACATCCATTTTCTATGCAAACTTTCTAAATGTCGACCAAAAAAAATCACTGGACAAGTTAATGGAATCATAGCTAATGTCTCACTGTGAAGCGAGACAGTTTCCATGGTAACCTGTGGAGAAGGAAGTGAGGGAAGTCTTTTGGGCTGAGCAGAGGGGCTGTCTGATGATGGTGGGCCATTTGGACTACTAATCCTGCAGACACGTTCCCCTTCTATGCTGCTGTACTTGACCCCTGACCCCTAAATGCACCCACTCAAAATAAGGAGTGGAGTTAGCAAAAGTATTCTCTTAGGCCTAGGTTTTACTCCGCCGCCACTGTCGCCCCCGGAAATGAGCACACCGTTAATGAGCACACCGTTAGGCCTCCCGGGTGGCGCAGTGGTTAAGGGCGCTGTACTATCAGAGTCCCTGGGTTCGCGCCCAGGCTCTGTCGTAACCGGCCGCGACTGGGAGGTCCGTGGGGCAATGCACAATTGGCCTAGCGTCGTCCGGGTTAGGGAGGGCTTGTCTCATCGCGCACGAGCGACTCCTGTGGCGGGCCGGGCGCAGTGCGCGCTAACCAAGGTTGCCAGGTGCACGGTGTTTCCTCAGACACATTGGTGCGGCTGGCTTCTGGGTTGGATGCGCGCTGTGTTAAGAAGCAGTGTGGCTGGTTGGGTTGTGTATCAGAGGACGCATGACTTTCAACCTTCGTCTCTCCCGAGCCCGTACGGGAGTTGTAGCGATGAGACAAGATAGAAGCTACTACAACAATTGGATACCACGAAATTGGGGAGAAAAAGGGGTAAAAATTCAACAAAAAAAACACAAAAAAATGAGCACACCGTTAATTAATTTAACTGAATATGAAAAAATAATTAAATTGAAGGAGAAAGGTTGCTGTTCTGGCATTTACCAAGGACGTAATAACTAACACAATCAATATCATCATAGAAACACGCAGTTTTCACATAATGTATTTAGACACTGGTTTGGAGATAATGAATTTTCCAACTTGTTTGAACTACAGATTGTGAATCCCAATTCTAAGACTATAACAAACAAAGTGGATTGGGGAGCTCAGGTATGACTATAAATCAAAGGTAACCTAGAATTTGGATTCACATCAGTAGTTCAAACAAGTTGGGAAATTCATTATCTCCAAACCAGTGTCTAAATACATTATGTGAAAACTGCATATTTCTATGATCTGTGGTTAAAAAGATATGTTGAAAGTAAGAAACAAAATTCCTTCTCTATGACATCACAGGGTAGGATTAAAAGTAAAAAAGGTGATTTTCAAAACCAGCAATGACTTTTTAGCCAGAGGTATTTTATTTCTCCCCATATTAACACAACCATTTTAAAAATCACTGTTTAACTTTTGTTTAACTTTACTGTTTAACTTTTGTTTAACTTTACTGTTTAAATTTTGTTTAACTTTACTGTTTAAATTTTGTTTAACTTTACTGTTTAACTTTACTGTTTAAATTTTGTTTAACTTCACTGTTTAACTTTACTGTTTAACTTTACTGTTTAACTTTACTGTTTAACTTTTGTTTAACTTCACTGTTTAAATTTTGTTTAACTTTACTGTTTAACTTTTGTTTAACTTTACTGTTTAAATTTTGTTTAACTTCACTGTTTAAATTTTGTTTAACTTTACTGTTTAACTTTACTGTTTAACTTTACTGTTTAACTTTTGTTTAACTTTACTGTTTAAATTTTGTTTAACTTTACTGTTTAACTTCACTGTTTAAATTTTGTTTAACGTTAGTGTTTAAATTTTGTTTAACTTTACTGTTTAACTTTACTGTTTAAATTTTGTTTAACTTTACTGTTTAAATTTTGTTTAACTTTACTGTTTAACTTTACTGTTTAAATTTTGTTTAACTTTACTGTTTAAATTTTGTTTAACTTTACTGTTTAAATTTTGTTTAACTTTACTGTTTAAATTTTGCTTAACTTCACTGTTTAAATTTTGTTTAACTTTACTGTTTAACTTTACTGTTTAACTTTACTGTTTAACTTTACTGTTTAACTTTACTGTTTAACTTTTGTTTAACTTTACTGTTTAAATTTTGTTTAACTTTACTGTTTAAATTTTGTTTAACTTTACTGTTTAACTTTACTGTTTAACTTTACCGTTTAACTTTTGTTTAACTTTACTGTTTAAATTTTGTTTAACTTTACTGTTTAACTTCACTGTTTAAATTTTGTTTAACGTTACTGTTTAAATTTTGTTTAACTTTACTGTTTAACTTTACTGTTTAACTTTTGTTTAACTTCACTGTTTAAATTTTGTTTAACTTCACTGTTTAAATTTTGTTTAACTTTACTGTTTAACTTTACTGTTTAACTTTACTGTTTAACTTTACTGTTTAACTTTTGTTTAACTTTACTGTTTAACTTTACTGTTTAACTTTACTGTTTAACTTTACTGTTTAACTTTACTGTTTAACTTTTGTTTAACTTCACTGTTTAACTTTACTGTTTAACTTTACTGTTTAACTTCACTGTTTAACTTTACTGTTTAACTTTACTGTTTAACTTCACTGTTTAACTTTTGTTTAACTTCACGGTTGAACTTTTGTTGAGGTCTTTTACCTCGTTTTTACCTCTTACTTTTCTACAAAACATAGAAATGTGCCGTTTTCAGATATGTAGACACTGGTAGTGTGCTGAAGATAATGCAAATGAGGTTGAAAAGTGGTGGAGTTGCCCTTTAAGTTCTTCAGGAAAGCTAAGGGAGTTGGGTTTGTCCGAAAGCAATGATGTTCAAAAGCCATCTAAGCTCAGCTGATCTCTCCCTTCACGGCGAGGGTAAAACAACCAGTGGAGAAGAGCAGGTGACTTACTCAGGTAGAACAGCCTATTACTAGAGTTGATTTAGGTGCTGTGGAGGGAGGATGCAGAAGAGAGGAAGGGAGGGGGAAGCATGGATGGTTGAGGATGCAGAAGAGAGGAAGGGAGGGGGAAGCATGGATGGTTGAGGATGCAGAACAGAGGAAGGGAGGGGGAAGCATGGATGGTTGAGGATGCAGAACAGAGGAAGGGAGGGGGAAGCATGGATGGTTGAGGATGCAGAACAGAGGAAGGGAGGGGGAAGCATGGATGGTTGAGGATGATTAACCATTAAGTGTGTCTGGAGTGGGGTGGAGCGTGACTGGGCTACTGAAGGACTCCTACCTCTCCTCTTCAGCCTCTCCTCTCAACGGGCTGGGAGAAGGACACACACACACATCCAGCCATGCATTCACCCGTGCACACGCACAAATACTCCGGAAGTCATTCGCCATCTCACGTATGGGACATTATCATACACAAACACACACCAAACTCTGCGTCCTCCTCCTCATCTCCAGTCCTCAGGCATCCTCCAGACGAGGATGTTCTCAGAATATACCCATCAATCATGTCACACAGACACAGTCCCTCCCTTCTCCTCTCCTGCTGGAGGCTCAAGGTGAGGGAGGACGCCACAACATTTACTCAACACACACACGCACAAGATCACACGCTCACAAGATCACACACACGCACAAGCATACGCTCACACACACGCGCACGCACAAGCTCACACACACACGCACAAGCTCACACACACACACACACACACACGCATAAGCTCACACACGCACACGCAAACGCACGCACACACACATATCTATCTGAGCAGCACTGAGAGGGGTGAAGCATAAGGTCAGTGTCCTCAAACCACTCCTAACACCACACCAACCTGATGTGTGAGTATCTGAGTATGTGAGCACAACAGAAAGACAAGCCATCAAATAAGGCCATTAGGAAAGAACATGTCGACCTTTCAACCCTAAAAGCCTTCCCTCTTCCCTGCCAGTCTCATCTGCACACAGAAATAGGTTTTTACAGCCGGACAGAAAAACAAGTGCTGCTATTTCCCCCAGAGACTGTTTTCACTGGGAGGAGACGAGAGAGTGAGCTCTGCGCTAACGGGTGAGACACGATGATAACTTTGTCTGGCGCGTCTCAGGCATGCTCCGTTTTACATGACTAGAATATAATTACCTTTGCCCCGGCCTTGTCCCCCCCCCCCCTCCTTCTCTCTCTGAGGCCTCGATCTCTTCACAGAGATGACGTCAAAACAGACAAGACATAAAGAAACACAATGGAACAAAGCAGCCATTTAAAAGCTTCAACCTTCAACCTCCTCCCAATGCCATCACAGTCCAGATCACTATCAGTCACACCAGACCCTCCTAACCAAAGCCTTTCATTGGTTACACTGTATTCTAGATGGGATGTGTGTTGTGCGACAGCTTCTTAGGATAGAACTAACCCGACTATTAAATGATGAAATGCATTGAAATAGTGACGACCGACAGGCAGGCAGGGTGGATTAGTTTTCTTGTTTTTTTCCTTCTACGTATCAGGGGGATTCTGTTGGCTTCTCTGAAGGCACAGTGAGCTAGCAGACAGGTTGTATGTAGAACAGGAGAGAGAGAGACAGAGACAACTCTCAAAACAGGGGAGCCTGTTCTGTCTTCTCATCCAGCAAATATGTGGTAAAACAGGAAAACAAGCTGGCTTTGAGGGAGAAGGAAGGAAGACAGAATTAAACAGCAGGCTTTGATTTGAAGACGGTCCTATTCCTCTTTCCCTCAAGTAAAAAAACTAAAGAGGACAGCAGGAAGATACAGGAGAGAGAGAGAGAGGTTGTGTAATATGTAAGCAAGCCATTGAGCTCCTCTGATGATGAGATCTCTCTCTATTATCACTGATGTGCCTTTGAACAGGGGGAATCAGCTGACAACCACTCTGCTGCTGGCGCACCCCCCCCCTCCCACACACACACACACACACACCCACCCGCCCACTCCCACCTACACATACACACACACAGGTAGCAGACATATGCCTGAATAATTGACAGATCTGCATGAATAAGTTGTTTATAGATCAGAATGAATGTATATTGCTGTTTCTTCAGTGTGTGTGTTCCTTCCATCCTCAGGGCTCCATGTCTCCCTGTTTGGTGGGTCTCTCCTCCTACCTCTCGTCTGTTGTTCAGAGACAGACTTTAGACCCCACCCAGTGATCCTGTTAACGTTCACCAGAGCGTGGGCACACACACACACTACACCCCTGCTCCACATGCCTCCTAATCAATACACAATATACAGCACCAGCTCATCTCTCCTACACATCTCTCAGGGAGGCCTGCTTCGCTGCTACCCAGCTGCCAGCTAGTGAAACATGGGCAGATTCTCACTAACGTTCCCCTGATTATAGCTCCTAGCCCCGGCGTGGGCCCTGGGGATCCCCTCTTAGATCCCCTTCTCCAGCTGGTTGAGGCTCTACATTGGAACCATAAGTTCTGTCTCTCCCAGGGCCAGCGATCACTGGATGATCTGTCCAACTAGATCAATATTCATCTCCTTCACATACATTACATCACATCTCGTAGCATGGAACGTCCTGACTGGAGGAACGGGATTGGAGGTACCCAGATTAACATCTCGTAGCATGGAACGTCCTGACTGGAGGAACGGGATTGGAGGTACCCAGATTAACATCTCGTAGCATGGAACGTCCTGACTGGAGGAACGGGATTGGAGGTACCCAGATGAACAAGATCAGGGATGGGCAACTTTGATAGGGGTGGGAGCCACAAAAAATGTGAACTCATCATGAGTAGCCCTGCGTACCCACATCCATACTGCCCCCTCACACATATTGTGAGCAGAACATTTTAGTGGCCCCCCTTTTGACAGCGGAGATCATTTGTTTGTTTGTTTTAAAGAAAAGTGCAGTTCTACATATTTTGCCATGAGGCGGAGAGAAGATTTAGCAATTTTATAACAAATTTCATGTAATTCTACTCATTTTGCCATGAGGCAGAAAGGAAAATGAGCTGCTCTCAGGTTTTAATATGATATCTGAGTGAGACTGACTAACAAAGTCAATGGAGGCCCCCCGGCCGGTAATTCAACCATGATAGCCTGCCTCTAAACTAACCTAGCAATCCATTTTTGTTTTGCTGACATTGACTGACAATCAGTGACTGAAATAAGAGAAAAAGTGATCTGAGGGCTTCAAAAGGGAGGCTGCCAGTTGCCCATCCCTGAACTAGACCAAGATGGTTTCCTGGGATTCATCTTCCTAAGACATTCTCTTTCTTGTCATCTTCCAAAGTGATCAACTATCTTCCTGTCTCCTCCATCCTCCTGGTTATCTTTTGCATGGCCTGAGAATACTGGAGCCCTACTGTCTGTGTATATACAGTATGTGTGTGTGGGGGGGCAGGTCCGAGTGGTGAATGTGATTGTGAGAAAAACTGTGGCTGTGTGAGTAAGTGTTTATCAGACAGACATGATTGACTAAGCTGGGCTCAGATAGGATGATTCACTCCACAAATGAGACCTAATCTCGAACCTGCTGACTGTCTCTGTGTCTGATATGAGCTCCATTCTCCTCAGCCTGACTGTCTCTGTTTCTGATATGAGCTCCATTCTCCTCAACCTGACTGTCTCTGTGTCTGATATGAGCTCCATTCTCCTCAGCCTGACTGTCTCGGTTTCTGATATGAGCTCCATTCTCATCAGCCTGACTGTCTCTGTTTCTGATATGAGCTCCATTCTCCTCAGCATGACTGTCTCTGTTTCTGATATGAGCTCCATTCTCCTCAGCCTGACTGTCTCTGTTTCTGATATGAGCTCCATTCCCATCAGCCTGACTGTCTCTGTTTCTGATTTGAGCTCCATTCTCCTCAGTCTGACTGTCTCTGTTTCTGATATGAGCTCCATACCCATCAGCCTGACTGTCTCTGAGTCTGATATGAGCTCCATTCTCCTCAGTCTGACCGTCTCTGTTTCTGATATGAGCTTCATTCTCCTCAGTCTGACTGTCTCTGTGTCTGATATGAGCTCCATTCCCCTCCACCTTATAACGCTGCCATACCCCTGTCTACTACTCAACAGATAAATCTCACCCAGACGAGGGAGAGAGAGAGCGATAGAGAAGAGGTGATAGGAGAAAGATGGAGGGTGAGACTGATGGGGAAGATAGAGCAGGAGATAGGATGAGAGAGAGAATGAGACAGGGAAACAGAGTGATGAGAGTGAGAGAAAAAAGAGGTAGAAGAAGAAAAAAAGAGGAGAGAGAGAGAGAGAGAGAGAGAGAGGGAAGACAGAGTGGGAGACAGTGGGGGAAGACAGAGTGGGACACAGCGGGGGAAGACAGAGTGGGAGACAGTGGGGAATCAGAGTGGGAGACATAACGGGAGACAGAGAGAGAGAGAGAGAGAGAGAGAGAGAGGGAAGACAGAGTGGGAGACAGTGGGGAAGACAGAGTGGGAGACATAACGGGAGACAGAGAGAGAGAGAGAGAGAAAGAGAGAGTGAGAGAGAGGGAAGACAGAGTGGGAGACAGTGGGGGAAGACAGAGTGGGAGAGAGAGAGAGAGAGAGAGAGAGAGAGAGAGAGAGAGATGGAAGACAGAGTGGGAGACAGCGGGGGAAGACAGAGTGGGAGACAACGGGAGAGAGAGAGAGAAGACAGAGTGGGAGACAGCGGGGGAAGACAGAGTGGGAGACAACGGGAGAGAGAGAGAGAGAGAGAGATAGGGAAGACAGAGTGGGAGACAGCGGGGGAAGACCGAGTGGGAGACAACGGAGAGAGAGAGAGAGAGAGAGAGAGAGAGAGAGAGAGATAGGGAAGACTGAGTGGGAGACAACGGGAGAGAGAGAGAGAGAGAGAGAGAGAGAGAGAGAGAGAGAGATAGGGAAGACAGAGTGGGAGACAACGGGAGAGAGAGAGAGAGAGAGAGAGAAAGAGAGAGAGAGAGAGAGATAGGGAAGACAGAGTGGGAGACAACGGGAGAGAGATAGGGAAGACAGAGTGGGAGACAACGGGAGAGAGAGAGAGAGATAGGGAAGACAGAGTGGGAGACAACGGGAGAGAGAGAGAGAGAGAGAGAGAGAGAGAGAGAGAGAGAGAGAGATAGGGAAGACAGAGTGGGAGACATAACGGGAGAGAGAGAGAGAGAGAGAGATAGGGAAGACGGAGTGGGAGACATAACGGGAGAGAGAGAGAGAGAGAGATAGGGAAGACAGAGTGGGAGACAACGGGGAGAGAGAGAGAGAGAGAGAGAGAGAGAGAGAGATAGGGAAGACAGAGTGGGAGACATAACGGGGAGAGAGAGAGAGAGAGAGAGAGAGAGAGAGAGAGAGAGAGAGAGAGAGAGGGAAGACAGAGTGGGAGACAACGGGAGAGAGAGAGAGAGAGAGAGAGAGAGAGAGAGAGAGAGAGAGAGAGAGATAGGGAAGACAGAGTGGGAGACAACAGAGAGAGAGAGAGAGAGAGAGATAGGGAAGACAGAGTGGGAGACAGCGGGGGAAGACAGAGTGGGAGACAGCGGGGGAAGACAGAGTGGGAGACATAACGGGAGAGGGAGAGAGAGAGAGAGAAGACAGAGTGGGAGACAGCGGGGGAAGACAGAGTGGGAGACATAACGGGAGAGAGGGAGAGAGAGAAGAGAGAAATAGAGAGAGAGAGAGAGAGAGAGATGGAAGACAGAGTGGGAGACAGCGGGGGAAGACAGAGTGGGAGACATAACGGGAGAGACGGAGAGAGAGAAATAGAGAGAGAGAGAGAGAGAGAGAGAGAGAGATGGAAGACAGAGTGGGAGACATAACGGGAGATTCAGTGAATAAACTCAATCAAAGTGAAAGGGAGAGAGAGGGAGACAGATGAGAGAGAGAGAGGGAGACAGATGAGAGAGAGAGAGGGAGACAGATGAGAGAGAGAGAGAGAGAGAGAGAGAGAGAAAGAGGGAGAGAGACACAAGAGATAGAGAGAGACGACAGAGATATAGTGTGTGAAAGGGGCTTCGGGGTTGGAGAGATAGAGGATTCTGCTTCAGAGTCCCGCGCTATCAATGCCGGAGATCACTCAAAAGCACATTGCCAAATGGAGAAAAAATGAGAGAGAGATTTTTCATCCAGAAGGATGCAAAAACATCCTATTCCTCACCTCATGGTCATAGGCTGTATCTCTTCCGCAATACTATATTACTGCATAGCCTCTTCTTTCCCCATCTGTCTCCTTTCTCTTCCTGTCTTAGTCACACCATCTAAATTATACTCGCTCTCCTTCCCCTCTGCCGCCTGTGTGTGTGTGTGTTTGTGTCTGTGTGTGTAGTGTCCATTCTGTGGTGGTGCATAGCTCCCTACTCCCAGTGGGGGATAAAGAGGTCTCTGTTAACCACCCTACCCACTCCCCCAGTCCCTCTACAGGGGCTAAAAGTAGCACCATCTCCACACAGGTCAGGTAACAGAACACGGTTATAAAGACACTGTACACATCTACAAGTGTCAGACAAGGACCCCAAATAAACCACTGTCCTCAGTGACTGATGACTATTCATATATAATGGTATACGGCAACACCCATCCTTTCAGCTTTCGGATCAAAACACTGAAGATATTGCAAACCGCCATCAGACGATGAATAGATGCTAATGATTTGGACCCAAAAAGGAATTCAAAGGTTTTATGGGAGAGAGTTGAGTGACTTTGAGAGAGCGAGAGAAGAGAGACACTTACCGTCCTCTTTGCATTCTTCTGGTGGCTTCGCCTTCTTCGCCAGCCGCGGGTCCAGCCACGACGTCGTCTTGGTGTTGTGGCTTGACGAGAGAGAAAAGGAGAGACAGTGACAGGAAGAGAGAGAGACCCAGTGAGGGAGGAGATTCTCAATTCAGCATCATTTCAGAGAAAAAGAGACGTTCCCCTGTGTGCCCACCCTCTAAACTGTCTGGCGAGAAGAAAAACCCCTTTAGGTTAACAAAATGGCAATCGATACTTTTAATTTGCACACTGTTTCTCATTAGTGCAGGGAAGGATGGAGGGATGGTGGGAGAAGGGGAGAGGTGTGAGTGATAGAGCTGAACAGCTGTGGGCTTGGCAGGATCAACACTGCGGGCTGTAAAACTGGACTGTGATCAGATGAGAGGCGGTGCCAAGGAAACTTCAATGGATCTCTTTATCGCATCTGAGGACATAATGCCCTCCCTTGAAGAGATGACAGGACAAGAGGGGGGAGGGAGGGAAACGCGGGATTATCCCAGAATCCACCCTTGGGAGGAGGGGACACTGTGAGCACTAACTGAAAATCTTGGGTGATGAAATGCTCTCTCTCTCTCTCTCTCTCTCTCTCTCTCTCTCTCTCTCTCTCTCTCTCTCTCTCTCTCTCTCTCTCTCTCTCTCTCTCTCTCTCTCTCTCTCTCTCTCTCTCTCTCTCTCTCTCTCTCTCTCTCTCTCTCTCTCTCTCTCTCTCTCTCTCTCTCTCTCTCTCTCTCTCTCTCTCTCTCTCTCTCTCTCTCTCTCTCTCTCTCTCTCTCTCTCTCTCTCTCTCTCTCTCTCTCTCTCTCTCTCTCTCTCTCTCTCTCGGTGCATGCTGGGAGTTTTGGAGTTTGAGTGTTTGGTGTGGAAAGCTCTATCCTAACTAACTTTCTTGATTCTTTTCTTTACATGTTATTTTCTATGGTGGAGGGTTAATGCAATATTTGTTTTTAGCGGTATCCAAAGTTTTTTTTCAAAGTTAGGGTGGAAGAGGACAGAGTAACTTTCCTGGGGGTTGGAAGGTGTAGTGTGCGCAATGGCTTCTCAGCCTAGCGCGGAGGAGACGCTGTCGATACAGCATGGATTCAGGTGTGTTCCTGAGAATGGAGTTAAGGTGGAGGAGGTTCTGCTCGCGGTCGGTGAACAGGCAGGAGCTGAGTTTATACATTCTGCTTCTAGAATGAACAAAGCTGTGGTTGTGTTCATGAAAAGGGCTAATTTGGTCGGTAGGCTAATTGCTAGCGGAAAATTGGTAAGGGATGTGTTGGTGTCAATTTCACCTCTCTCTACCCCTTCAACAAGAGTTGTAGTGGCAAATTTGCCTCCGTTTATTACGGATGATCAAATTAGGAAAGAGCTGAGTCGTTTTGGTAAGTTTGCTAGCGGTTTCCGTGTACTGTCAGCAGGTTTTCAGGCAGATGCCGTTAAGCACGTTGTTTCGTTCAGGAGGCAAGTGTTTATGTTTCTGAACAATAATGAGCAACAGCTAAATGTGCATTTTAAAGTGAGGCATGGGGAGGGGCTCTATGCAGGTTTTGCCAGCACAGATAGTCTACGGTGTTTTGAATGTGGGGATTTGGGGCACAAGAGTTTTGCGTGCCCACATAAAGGCCATAGACAAGGTGAGGGTACAAGCGCAAGTGGGGGAAATCGAGGTCAAAATGCAGGGGGTAAGGAGATGCAGACAGCAGAGGCTGGGCCTAGTCAGTCTAGAGATGGTGGTGTAGATGAGGCTGGGCCTAGTCAGGCTAGAGATGGTAGGGTAGTGGAGGCTGGGTCTAGTCAGGCTAGAGATGGTGGAGAAGCAGAGGCTGGGTCTAGTCAGGCTAGAGATGGTGGAGTAGCTGAGGCTGGGCCTAGACATGCTATGGAGGGTGGTGCAGATGATGCTGGGCCGAGTCATGCTATGGAGGGTGGTGCACATAATGCTGGGCCGAGTCATGCTATGGAGGGTGGGGTAGCTGAGGCTGGGCCTAGACATGCTATGGAGGGTGGTGCAGATGATGCTGGGCCGAGTCATGCTATGGAGGGTGGTGTAGCTGAGGCTGGCCCTAGTCATGCTATGGAGGGTGGTGTAGCTGAGGCTGGCCCTAGTCATGCTATGGAGGGTGGTGCAGATGATACTGCATCTAGTCAGGTTATTCTAGTGGATGAGGAGAGTATAGTGGGGAAGTGTAAGAGATTAGGGGGGGAGGAGGAGGGTGTCAAGAGGAAAAGGAAAAAGGGTGTGGACAAAGGCACCATGGAAATGTTGCCTGTTGCTGTGGGTGAGGCCCTAACCAGAGAGAAAGGGCAGGTGGTCAGGGTGGGAGATAGATAAGAGGAGGAAAGTGAGTCTGAGGAAGAGGATGAGGAGTTATTTTTTTCAGACTCCTCTTCAATTGGCCCGGAGCTGACAGCCAGTCAACCAGAGGGGTCTAAGTACACATTGAGAGAACTGACAAGGTTCCTGAATGAGACTAAGGGGAAAAAAGTTAATCTTGAGGCTTTTTTCCTGATCCTAGAAAGTTTGTAAGATCAGTACAACATGCTATGACAAATGAGGGGCATGGTGTCCTCTCACCCAGGAAACGGTTTAGGTTGAGGAAGTGGGTCACAACAGTGCGTAAAGGTTTACCTTCAGACACTGTTTAAATGTTTAATTTTTACTGACACTAGGGCTTTTGAGCTTTGCTATTGGTCTATTTCTCTGCTGGCTTTTCTCCCACTTCTTATGGAGACTCTTCGGGTAGGCTCGCTCAATATAAATGGCGCCAGAGATGCGGGAAAGAGGAGTGTGTTGGGTGAATATGTAAAAAAAAAAAAAGTACAGGTGTTGTTTCTGCAGGAGACGCATAGTGATGTGGTGAATGAAGTTGATTGGGGGCTCTGGTGGAAAGGGGCAAGTGTGTTGAGCCATGGGACAAATCTTAGTGCAGGGGTGGCAGTCCTTTTTGCACCGGGACTGGCTGTAAAAATTTGCTCCTCAAAGGAGGTGTGTAGGGGTAGGTTGCTTGTTGTTAAAGCAGAAATGAACAACATGTGTTTTGTCTTTATAAATGTGTATGCGCCTAACACAGGGAGAAAGAGGGGTTCTATTTGGGAGTCTTAGACAGGAACTCTCACAAGTAGCGCCTGAGGAGACGCTGGTGATCGGAGGTGACTGGAACTGTACAATGGATTTTACAAAAGACAGAAATGGGGAAGAGCCTCATTCAGTATCAGTGGGAGTGTTAAGGGATATCTTTAATCAGTTTGACCTAGTGGATGTTTGGAGAACTAAACATCCAAACACAAGACAGTATACGTGGGTGAAGGTTTTTGGGGCTAGGGTGAGTGCAGCTCGACTTGATCGTTTTTACATGTCCAGGAATCAGAGCAATAGGCTGCTGGGTGCTACCATTCTCCCAGTGGGGTTTTCGGATAACCACATAACCATGGCTCGGCTGTCTATTTCACCAGGGCCCCGGCAGGCATCTTATTGGAAGTTCAATGTAAAGCTCTTACAAGATGCCACTTTTTGCTCAGGTTTCCAGACTTTTTGGGAAAGATGGGGGCAGCGAAGAGAGGAGTATGAGTCTCTGAGTCAATGGTGGGATGTGGGGAAAGTGCAAATTCGGCTTTTCTGTCAACAGTACACAGCTCTCTCATCCTCAGAGGCTAGGAGAGTATTGGGGGAACTAGAGCGGTGTATTAGTGAGATGGAGGTAGAGATGGTGGGGCAAGGCAATGTAGGCCTCCAGGCTAACTTAGCCGAATTACGTAGGGACCTGGGCAGTTTTTTCCAGGTTAAAGCAAAGGGAGCACTTGTAAGAGCTAGGTTCTCCATGCTCAAGGAGATGGATGCTCCCAGCTCCTTCTTCTTTGGTTTGGAAAGACAGAGCAGTGAAGCCAAGGGTATGCATTGTTTACGGCTGTCTGATGGGCGGGTGACCTCTGTGGTGGGGGAGATGCGGGAGCGGACTGTGGAGTTTTATACTGAATTGTATAGTGCAGAAATGTGTGATCCTATGTGTGCTCAGGTCTTGTTCACAGGACTCCCTAAGCTCTCTCGGGCACAGAGGGATGAAATGGACATTCCTCTGTTGTCACATGAACTGGCAGAGGCAGTAACCCAGATGTCCCCCGGTCGTGCACCCGGGGTCGATGGACTTCCAGTGGAATTTTACAAAAATTCTGGGAACAATTGGACAGGATTTCTTTTGCGTGTTGCGTGAATGCGTCGGGGTAGGAGAGTTGCCGATGAGCTGCCGTCGGGCGGCTCTGACTCTCCTGCCCAAAAAAGGGGACTTGTGTGAACTTAAGAACTGGAGGCCTGTGGCATTACTCTGTGCGGACTACAAGATTTTTGCCAAGGTCCTCTCTAACAGACTGAAGTCCCATCTGGACTCTATAATACACAAGGACCAGACATATTGTGTACCGGGACGCTCAATCACGGACAACTTGTTCTTGATTAGGGACATGTTGGACTTGTCGAGAGGTTCTAATGTGAACTTTGGACTGGTCTCTTTAGATCAAGAGAAGGCTTTTGATAGAGTGGATCATGAGTATCTGTTTAATGTGATGTCTGTGTTTGGGTTTGGGAAGAGTTTTGTGACCTGTGTGAAGCTGTTGTATGCTGGGGCATCATGTATGGTTAAGGTGGGAGGGGGCTCAGTAGGCCAGTCTGGGTGAGACGGGGCATTAGACAAGGATGCCCTCTATCTGGGCAGCTGTACACACTAGCCATTGAGCCTTTTTTAGGACTGCTACGCAGGAGACTGCGGGGAGTGTGCTGGACAGGCATGGATGTGGTGACAGGAATAGCAGTCTCAGCATATGCAGATGATGTTTCTGTGATGGTCAGGGATGGGCAAGATATGCAGGAACTAGATACCAGTCTGAAGGTGTACGAGGGAGCTTCATCAGCTAAGGTAAACTGGGGAAAGAGCAAAGCTCTGTTATGTGGGGCATGGGGGGATAGGGCTCCTCCTCTGCTTCCAGGGGTTTGCAGTGGGGTTGTGAAGGGCTTAAAGTGTTGGGGGTGTACCTGGGCTCGGAGAGGTGGGTCAGCAAGAACTGGGAGGGGCTGTCACAGGCAGTGGTGTCAAGACTGGCCAGGTGGAGGTGGCTCCTGTCCCAAGTGTCATATAGAGGGAGGGTGCTGATAATCAACAACCTGGTGGCATCTTCCTTGTGGCATAAACTGGCTGTCCTCAACCTCCCCCGCCGGTCTGCTTGCAGACCTGCAACGCAAGCTGGTGGACTTCTTTTGGTCGGGACATCACTGGCTGAAGGCAGCAGTTTTGTACATGACCGTCCACGAAGGAGGACAGGGCCTGGTGGAACTGGAGAGCAGGATGGCTGCTTTCCGACTAAAGGCGGTGCAGAGACTGCTGTACCACACTGATGTTGGCTGGAGGGAACCAGCATGCGCGCTGCTGAGGAGAGCTGGCGGATTAGGGTTGGACCGGCAGCTGTTCCTCATGAAGCTGGAGAGGCTGAGTACAGCAGGTCTCTCAGAGTTTTACTCTGCGGTGCTGAGGGCCTGGCAGCTGCTAAGGCCCACACGAGAAGGGGGTGTGGAGCCTGGGCAGTGGGTGTGGGAGGAGCCTATCTTCCACAACCCAGCCATCCCTTTGAGATCGGTTCAGTCGGCCACCCTGCAGAGGCAACTGATGGCAGGGGGTTTACAAAGGCTGGGTGACCTGAGACTGCTGGGAGAGGAGGGGTGGAAAACCCCGGAGGTCTTGGCGCAACAAACAGGAATAACGTCTCTTAGGCTGCTGGAGAGATTCCTGGAGGAGGTCCAGGAGGCACTGTCTGAGCCGGTAAGGGGGGTGTTTGAGAGGCCAAAGGGAGAGGGGCCACCAATGTTCCCGCCACTGCAGGTGACGGCAGAGACTGGAGACTGGCAAGGGGGTCTGGAGGACTTGTTAGATTTTAACACTCCGAGCATGGGGGAGTTTGAGGGGGTGGGAGGTGAAGCCCTCTACAACCTCTGCGTTAAGGTTAGGAGCATTAGAAGCCTAACAGGAGTGAAGGCTCATCAGTGGCAGGGGGTATGTGGGGCGGAGAGTATGGTGGGTTTTAGATGGAGGGCGCTCTACAAACCCCCAGTACCAAAGAGGTCAGGGAACTCCAGTGGAGGGTTCTTCATGGAGCCCTGGCCACTAACAGCTGGTTGGCACGGGTTGATCCGGGAATTGGGCAGGGGTGTCCTTTCTGTCAAATGAAAGAAACTGTAATTCATGTGTTTTCTGTGTGCACCAGGTTAATGCCATTAATGTCTCTGTTGGAATGTCTGTGTGAGAGGTTGGGGGTGGTTTTTGCTGTTGGGATGTTTATAATGGCATACAGGTATTCGAGTAAGGAGAAAGAAAAATGTGTTTTGTTGAATTTTCTGTTTGCTCAGGCAAAGTTAGCTATTTGGCTAACAAGGAGGAACAGGGTCAAAGGTGGGGTGATAACAGACCCTTTACTACTGTTTAATGGGATGGTCTCTGCGCGCCTTAGGGTTGAGTTTGAGTTCTATAAAATGATCAAATGTGTGGAGATGTTTGAGGAGATATGGTGTGTTGGGGGGGCTATCTGTATTGCTGGGGAAGATGTTTTGGATATACGGTTGTAGGAGAGGGTTTTTATATTTTTATTTTAGGAGTGGGGGGGTGAGTTTTAAATGAATTGAGAATGTTTCAATAAAGAAAGACCAAAAGTCAAAAGTCTCTCTCTCTCTCTCTGTCTCTCTCTCTCTCTCTCTCTCTCTCTCTCTCTCTCTCTCTCTCTCTCTGTCTCTCTCTCTCTCTCTCTCTGTCTCTCTCTCTCTCTCTCTCTCTCTCTCTCTCTCTCTCTCTCTCTCTCTCTCTCTCTCTCTCTCTCTCTCTCTCTCTCTCTCTCTCTCTCTCTCTCTCTTGAATCTCTCTCTCTCTCTCTCTCTCTCTCTCTCTCAGGATTCTGGATAAACAAATTGATTGAATCTGGAGACAAATCAAAGGGAGCCATCCCGTTGGCATCTGGTACCGCCTTGGCACCGCATCATTTACTTTTCCCAAAACGTACAGCTACAAATTCGGCGGCTAAATGTGTTAGCACACAACGTTCCAGATTGATTCATATAGATGTAGGAACACACAGGGCCTGGGTGGGTGAGACATACGGAGACCTAGTCTAGTCTGCAGTGGCTGGAATTAACAGTCTGCCTCTGTGGAGGAGAGGATACACAAGAAGTAGGTGACCGGCTGACTGGCTGGCTGACTGACTGGCTAACTGACCGGCTGACTGACTGGCAGACCATTACATTAAAACTAACCCTGCTGGATGTTTTCTCTGCTACTTTATTATACGACACAATGAAAGGCAGTCCTCTGGGAATCGGTTGATGTTTCTGTCACATAAATTCGAACGATTGTTAATTTCCAAAAGGATTCTGTAATAACCTGCCTATCGATTGATGTACATACGCAGACAGGCACGTACACACACACACAGTCAGAAGACGTTTAAATATTTATCAAATGTAAGAGAAAGACAACTCACCTCTACAATTATATTGTAGCAGTAAAAACCTAACAGACCTGTTGTAAAATACCTCCAATACAGCTAGCCACACAGAACAATAGAATGCATTACAGTGGGAGTGAGTGTGTGTGTGTGTGTGTGTGTGTGTGTGTGTGTGTGTGTGTGTGCGCGCGTGTGAAAGCTGCTTAAAATGCTTGGGCAACTTTTACCTTCTATTCTCCCTGGCGATACATTGCATGGACAAGAACCTCTAAATCTCATTACAACAACAGTCAACTATTTGGCTGCTGTTGGCTGTATGTGTGTGTGTGTATGTGTGTGTGTGTGTGTGTGTGCGTTGGGATAATTTGACACCGTTCTCTTCAGCGCAGACACTTACTCGATAAAGTACACCTCTCCCTTCTCTGTGTAGGCCATCTCCCAGTTCTCTGGCAGGGGGCCAAGCTCACTCTCATTCTCATCTGGTTTGGGGGGTGACTTGGTTAGCTCGCCCCCCTCCTCCTGGGGGACCTCGTTGTTAGGGGTGGTGGGGGTCTCGGTGGGGGACAGGTCTGGGGGACGTCCCCCGAGGAGACATCTGTACTCTTGTCTTCATGTTCGCTGGACTCTGAGAAGTAGAAGAGAATTACAGGTGAGTCAGAGCTGACATTACAACTGGAGGAACAGGGAGGGAAGAGAAGAGGAGGGAAGGTGAGAGGGAGAGGGGAGCTGGGAAGGGAGAGGGGAGAGGGGAAGAGGGAAGGGGAGAGAGGGGGAGAGGGAAGGGGAGAGGGGAGAGGGGAAGAGGGAATGGGAGAGGGGAGGAGGGAAGGGGAGAGGGGAGAGGGGAAGAGGGAAGGGGAGAGGGGAAGAGGGAAGGGGAGAGGGGAGAGGGGAAGAGGGAATGGGAGAGGGGAGAGGGGAAGAGGGAAGGGGAGAGGGGAGAGGGGAAGAGGAGAGGGGAGAGGGGAAGAGGGAAGGGGAGAGGGGAGAGGGGAAGAGGGAAGGGGAGAGGGGAAGAGTGAAGGGGAGAGGGGAAGAGGGAAGGGGAGAGGGGAAGAGGGAAGGGGAGAGGGGAAGAGGGGAAGAGGGAATGGGAGAGGGGAGGAGGGAAGGGAAGAGGGGAAGAGGGAATGGGAGAGGGGAGGAGGGAAGGGGAGAGGGGAGGAGGGAAGGGGAGAGGGGTAGAGGGAATGGGAGAGGGAAGGAGGAAAGGGGAGAGGGGAAGAGGGGAGGAGGGAAGGGAAGGGAAGAGGGGAAGAGGGAATGGGAGAGGGAAGGAGGGAAGGGGAGAGGGGAAGAGGGAATGGGAGAGGGGAAGAGGGAAGGGGAGAGGGGAAGAGGGAATGGGAGAGGGGAGGAGGGAAGGGGGAGGGGAGGAGGGAAGGGGAGAGGGGAAGAGGGAATGGGAGAGGGGAAGAGGGAAGGGGAGAGGGGAAGAGGGAATGGGAGAGGGGAGAGGGGAAGAGGGAATGGGAGAGGGGAGAGGGGAAGAGGGAATGGGAGAGGGGAGGAGGGAAGGGGAGAGGGGAGAGGGGAAGAGGGAATGGGAGAGGGGAGAGGGGAGAGGGGAGAGGGGAAGAGGGAATGGGAGAGGCGAGAGGGGAGGAGGGAAGGGGAGAGGGGTGGAGGGAAGGGGAGAGGGGAGGAGGGAAGGGGAGAGGGGAAGAGGGAAGGGGAGAGGGGAAGAGGGAATGGGAGAGGGAGAGGGGAAGAGGGAATGGGAGAGGGAGAGGGGAAGAGGGAAGGGGAGAGGGGAAGAGGGAAGGGGAGAGGGGAGGAGGGAAGAGGGAAGGGAGAGGGGATGAGGGAAGGGGAGAGGGGAGAGTGGTAGAGGGAAGGGGAGAGGGGAAGAGGGAAGGGGAGAGGGGAGAGGGGAGAGTGGAAGAGGGAAGGGGAGAGGGGAAGAGGGAAGGGGCGAGGGGAGGAGGGAAGGGGAGAGGGGAAGAGGGAATAAGAGGGGAGGAGGGAAGAGGGAGAGGGGAGAGGGGAAGAGGGAGAGGGGAAGAGGGAAGGGGAGAGGGGAAGAGGGAAGGGGAGAGGGAGGAGGGAGAGGGGAAGAGGGAAGGGGAGAGGGGAAGAGGGAAGGGGAGAGGGGAGGAGGGAAGGGGAGAGGGGATAGGGAAGAGGGAATGGGAGAGGGGAGGAGGGAAGGGGAGAGGGGAGGAGGGAAGGGGAGAGGGGAGGAGGGAAGGGGAGAGGGGAGAGGGGAAGAGGGAATGGGAGAGGGGAAGAGGAAGGGGAGAGGGGAGGAGGGAAGAGGAAAGGGGAGAGGGGAGGAGAGAAGAGGCAAGGGGAGAGGGGAAGAGGTAAGGGGAGAGGGGAGAGGGGAAGAGGTAAGGGGAGAGGGGAGAGGGGAGAGGGGGAGAGGGGAGGGGAGAGGGGAAGAGGAGAGGGAGAGGGGAAGAGGGAAGGGGAGAGGGGAAGAGGGAATGGGAGAGGGGAGAGGGGAAGAGAGAATGAGAGAGGGGAGAGGGGAGGAGGAAAGGGGAGAGGGGGAGGGAAGAGGAGAGGGGAAGAGGGAAGGGGAGAGGGGAGGAGGGAAGGGGAGAGGGGAGGAGGGAAGGGGAGAGGGGAAGGGGAGAGGGGAGGAGGGAAGGGGAGAGGGGAGGAGGGAAGGGGAGAGGGGAGAGGGGAAGAGGGAAGGGGAGAGGGAAGAGGGAAGGGGAGAGGGGAGAGGGGAAGAGGGAAGGGGAAGAGGGAAGGGGAGAGGGGAGGAGGGAAGGGGAGAGGGGAGGAGGGAAGGGGAGAGGGGAAGAGGGAAGGGGAGAGGGGAAGAGGGAATGGGAGAGGGGAAGAGGGAAGGGGAGAGGGGAGGAGGGAAGAGGGAAGGGGAGAGGGGAGAGTGGAAGAGGGAAGGGGAGAGGGGAAGAGGGAAGGGGAGAGGGGAGAGGGGAAGAGGGAATGGGAGAGGGGAGAGGGGAAGAGGGAAGGGGAGAGGGGAGGAGGGAAGAGGGAAGGGGAGAGGGGAGAGGGGAAGAGGGAAGGGGAGGGGGAGAGGGGAAGAGGGAATGGGAGAGGGGAGAGGGAAGGGGAGAGGGGAGGAGGGAAGGGGAGAGGGGAGGAGGGAAGGGGAGAGGGGAGGAGGGAAGGGGAGAGGGGAAGAGGGAAGGGGAGGAGGGAAGGGGAGAGGGGAAGAGGGAAGGGGAGAGGGGAAGAGGGAAGGGGAGAGGGGAAGAGGGAATGGGAGAGGGGAGGAGGGAAGGGGAGAGGGGAGGAGGGAAGGGGAGGGGAGGAGGGAAGGGGAGAGGGGAAGAGGGAATGGGAGAGGGGAGGGGGAAGGGGAGAGGGGAGAGGGGAAGAGGGAAGGGGAGAGGGGAGGAGGGAAGGGGAGAGGGGAGAGGTGAGGAGGGAAGGAGGGAAGGGAAGAGGGGAGAGGGGAAGAGGGAATGGGAGAGGGGAGGAGGGAAGGGGAGAGGGGAGAGGGGAAGAGGGAATGGGAGAGGGGAGGAGGGAAGGGGAGGAGGGAAGGGAAGAGGGGAGAGGGGAAGGGAAGAGAGGATGAGGGAAGGGGAGAGGGGAGGGGAGGAGGGAAGGGGAGAGGATGAGGGAAGGGGAGAGAGGAGGGGAAGGGGAGAGGAAGGAAGGGTAGAAGGGAGAGAGGAGGAGGTAGCGGGGAGAAGGGGCAGTGTGACTGAGTGCCAAGGAAAAAGAGATGGAATGGGATAAAAAGAAGAGTAGAGAGGATTTCAAATGGGGAGAGGGTGGCAATTACACAGGGACAGAAATAGAGAGATAGATAGATAGATATATAGAGCAAGCAAGAGAGAGTAAGGATACCGAGCAGAGAGAGATGGACGGTGATTGAAAGAGAGAGGGAAATAGACAGAGAGAGCAGAGTGAGAGAGGTGGCAGGCAGAGGAGATTGAGAGAGAGTGGAGGAGCTGATGATATGTCCTAGTTTGAGTTGTGGCGCTTGGTTGGGCCGTCCCAGAGGACAGCCACAGCAGGCTGTGGTAGGGAGGGAGAGTTCATCTATGAGCTATCTACTCACATCACACTGTCTACTGTTCTCTCTCTTTCTCTCTCTCTCTCCTGTCGACCTGTATATACACTCAGTAAAAGAAAACTACAGGGCAGCTCTAGGCTGAATACTCGACATCAAACCTTTCTCAGCTTTGTTCACATAGCCCAATGAATAGCAGAGCTACAATGAGAAATTACAGCAACACGAGACTACTCCAGTCCTATAGCTCAAGGGCATTTATATGGGTTACCTGACCAGAACATACAGTACACTGCCAGAAATCTTGCTTGTTTGTATTTGACCAAATACTTATTTTCCACTTTTTCTCATTTTGTCTGTCACAGTTGAAGTGTACCTATGATGAAAATTACAGGCCTCTCTCATCTTTTTAAGTGGGAGAACTTGCACAATTGGTGGCTGACTAAATACTTTTTTGCCCCACTGTATAATGTAAAGCAATTCTCTAAAGGTCTCAAAAGGTTTTACTAAATAACTACCACTACCACACTAACAGTGTCATTTATTTTTACATTAACAAACGTCAAGTCAAAATGAATGATACTATTTTGTTTCATAGCTTACATAGGGTTTCTCTGTTCTTATATTAAGTTAGACAGCCAGCATCTTTGCTTCTAGTTGAGAGTAATGACTGTGATGTGGCTTGCATTGATCCAGTAAATCTGCTTAGTGGAACCCCACGATCGATTTGATCACACCCCCAGGCGATGTTTCTCTGTGTCGGTGCGTGGGGTGGAATCTAGCCTCTGGCCATGTGACGTAGTCTAACTGTACTGTGGTCTGATCTAGACCCCTCCTGTCTCAGCCTCAGTAGTTTATGTGTCGGGGGGCTAGGGTCAGTTTGTTATATCTGGAGTACTTCTCCTGTCCTATTCGGTGTCCTGTGTGAATCTAAGTGTGCGTTCTCTAATTCTCTCCTTCTCTCTTTCTTTCTCTCTCTCGGAGGACCTGAGCCCTAGGACCATGCCCCAGGACTACCTGACATGATGACTCCTTGCTGTCCCTAGTCCACCTGGCCGTGCTGCTGCTCCAGTTTCAACTGTTCTGCCTTATTATTATTCGACCATGCTGGTCATTTATGAACATTTGAACATCTTGGCCATGTTCTGTTATAATCTCCACCCGGCACAGCCAGAAGAGGACTGGCCACCCCACATAGCCTGGTTCCTCTCTAGGTTTCTTCCTAGGTTTTGGCCTTTCTAGGGAGTTTTTCCTAGCCACCGTGCTTCTACACCTGCATTGCTTGCTGTTTGGGGTTTTAGGCTGGGTTTCTGAACAGCACTTTGAGATATCAGCTGATGTACGAAGGGCTATATAAACACATTTGATTTGATTTGATTTAGTGACTGGGAGATTGGATACAGTGTAAGGCTGTTGTCTCTGAACACTATCAGTCCTGTTACATGGGATGATTGCGGGATGTACTCGTGCTATTTACAGGCACTAGAACTTTCCAGTTTTTCATTTTGACTATCTATGATGATGATGCTGATGATCTGAGCTCCCTGGGAAGAGCTCCCTGTAGGCAGTAGGGACTTGTATCCATCCTTTATTATGTTATTGTATGGGCCTGACTCAGAGCTGGTTCCTATGATGTAACCTAGACGATAGACTGTTGCTATGTTGTCTGATCAGATCCCAGGGGTCGGTGCTATCTCATTTCAGCGGTGAACTTGTTGTCATGACGAGGATTTATAGTTGCACATCAACACTATGTCTGGGTTGGAACCTAACCTGGGGTGATGCCATTGCCGTTGCCATTGACAACGGGTCTCTCCTCCTCCTCATCCTCGGGTGGCTCGATGCCGGCCTTCTCCATGTTGCTGACCGACTTGTTCCGTTTCCTCTTCCCCTTGGAGCTGGGTCGGGCGCCCGGCAGGAGCTGATCTGTTACATTTAGCAGCAGAGGACTGGGCTCGCACGGGGGCTTGGGGGTACCGTAATAGTTCTCTAGAGAACGAAGGAAGGAATACTTCACATTAATGATCATTTTATATACTTAGTCAGTTATACACACATCATGTTATACTTAGGTGCTGGTGGGTGAGGTTAAAGAATCAAAATGGCCAATGTGACAGACTGATGGTTGAACTGAGGTCTCTCCATGACACTGTGTTAGCCCCCATGAGACTGTGTTAGCCCCATGAGACTGTGTTAGGCCCATGAGACTGCGTTAGCCCCCCATGAGACTGTGTTAGCCCCCATGAGACTGTGTTAGCCCCCATGTGACTGTGTAAGTCCCCCATGAGACTGTGTTAGCCCCCAATTAGACTGTGTTAGTCCCCCATGAGACTGTGTTAGCCCCCATTACACTGTGTTAGCCCCATGAGACTGTGTTAGTCCCCCTTGAGACTGTGTTAGTCCCCCATGAGACTGTGTTAGCCCCGTGAGAATGTGTTAGCCCCCATGAGACTGTGTTAACCCCATGAGACTGTGTTAGCCCCATGAGACTATGTTAGCCCCATGAGACTGTGTTAGTCCCATGAGACTGTGTTAGTCCCCATGAGACTGTGTTAGCCCCCATGAGACTGTGTTAGCCCCCATGAGACTGTGTTAGCCCCCATGAGATTGTGTTAGCCCCCATGAGACTGTGTTAGCCCCCATGAGATTGTGTTAGCCCCCATGAGACTGTGTTAGTCCCGCATGAGACTGTGTTAGCCCCATGTTAGCCCCATGAGACTGTGAAAGTCCCCCATGAGACTGTGTTAGCCTGCATAGACTACTGCAATGCTCTACTTTCCGGCTACCCGGATAAAGCACTAAATAAACTTCAGTTGGTGCTAAATACGGCTGCTAGAATCCTGACTAGAACCAAAAAATTTGATCATATTACTCCAGTGCTAGCCTCTCTACACTGGCTTCCTGTCAAAGCAAGGGCTGATTTCAAGGTTTTACTGCTAACCTACAAAGCATTACATGGGCTTGCTCCTACCTATCTCTCTGATTTGGTCCTGCCGTACATACCTACACGTACGCTACGGTCACAAGATGCAGGCCTCCTAATTGTCCCTAGAATTTCTAAGCAAACAGCTGGAGGCAGGGCTTTCTCCTATAGAGCTCCATTTTTATGGAACGGTCTGCCTACCCATGTCAGAGACGCCAACTCGGTCTCAACCTTTAAGTCCTTACTGAAGACTTATCTCTTCAGTGGGTCATATGATTGAGTGTAGTCTGGCCCAGGAGTGGGAAGGTGAACGGAAAGGCTCTGGAGCAACGAACCGCCCTTGCTGTCTCTGCCTGGCCGGTTCCCCTCTTCCCACTGGGATTCTCTGCCTCTAACCCTATTACAGGGGCTCGGTCACTGGCTTACTGGGGCTCTCTCATGCCGTCCCTGGAAGGGGTGCGTCACCTGAGTGGGTTGATTCACTGATGTGGTCATCCTGTCTGGGTTGGCGCCCCCCCTTGGGTTGTGCCATGGCAGAGATCTTTGTGGGCTATACTCAGCCTTGTCTCAGGATGGTAAGTTGGTGGTTGAAGATATCCCTCTAGTGGTGTGGGGGCTATGCTTTTGCAAAGTGGGTGGGGTTATATCCTTCCTGTTTGGCCCTGTCTGGGGGTGTCCTCGGATGGGGCCACAGTGTCTCCTGACCCCTCCTGTCTCAGCCTCCAGTATTTATGCTGCAGTAGTTAATGTGTCGGGGGGCTAGGGTCAGTTTGTTATATCTGGAGTACCTCTCCTCTCCTATTCGGTGTCCTGTGTGAAACTAAGTATGCGTTCTCTAATTCTCTCTTTCTCTCTCTCTCTCGGAGGACCTGAGCCCTAGGACCATGCCCCAGGACTACCTGACATGATGACTCCTTGCTGTCCCCAGTCCACCTGACCGTGCTGCTGCTCCAGTTTCAACTGCTCTGCCTTATTATTATTCGACCATGCTGGTCATTTATGAACATTTGAACATCTTGGCCATGTTCTGTTATCTCCACCCGGCACAGCCAGAAGAGGACTGGCCACCCCACATAGCCTGGTTCCTCTCTAGGTTTCTTCCTAGGTTTTGGCCTTTCTAGGGAGTTTTTCCTAGCCACCGTGCTTCTACACCTGCATTGCTTGCTGTTTGGGGTTTTAGGCTGGGTTTCTGTGCAGCACTTTGAGATATCAGCTGATGTACGAAGGGCTATATAAATACATTTGATTTGATTTGATTTTGTATGAGACTGTGTTAGCCCCATGAGACTGTTAGCCCCCCATGAGACTGTGTTAGCCCCATGAGACTGTGTTAGCCCCATGAGAATGTGTTAGCTCCCCATGAGACTGTGTAAGTCCCCCAATACACTGTGTTAGCCCCCCATGAGACTGTTAGCCCCTCATGAGACTGTGTTAGCCCCCATTACATTGTGTTAGCCCCCATTAGATTGTGTTAGCCCCCATGAGATTGTGTTAGCCCCCATGAGAATGTGTTAGCCCCAATGTGACTGTGTAAGTCCCCCAAGAGACTGTGTTAGCCCCCATGAGACTGTGGTAGCCCCCATTACATTGTGTTAGCCCCCATGAGATTGTGTTAGCCTCCCATGAGAATGTGTTAGCCCCAATGTGACTGTGTTAGCCCCCATAAGACTGTGTTAGCCCCCCACAAGACTGTGTTTGCCCCCTACAAGACTGTGTTTGCCCCCACGAGACTGTGTTAGTACCCCATGAAACTGTGTTATTCCCCCATGAGACTGTGTTAGCCCCCATGAGACTGTGTTAGCCCCCATGAGACTGTGTTAGCACCCCATGAGACTGTTAGCCCCATGCGACTGGGTTAGTCCCCCATAAGACTGTGTTAGCCCCATGAGACTGTTAGCCCCATGAGACTGTGTTAGCCCCATGAGACTGTGAAAGTCCCCCATGAGACTGTGTTAGTCCGCATAAGACTGTGTTAGTCCCCCATAAGACTGCGTTAGCCCCCATGACACTGTGTTAGCCCCCATGAGACTGCGTTAGCCCCATGAGACTGTGAAAGTCCCCCATGAGACTGTGTTAGCCTGCATGAGACTGTGTTAGCCCCATGAGACTGTTAGCCCCCCATGAGACTGTGTTAGCCCCATGAGACTGTGTTAGCCCCATGAGACTGTGTTAGCTCCCCATGAGACTGTGTAAGACCCCAAGAGACTGTGTTAGCCCCCATGAGACTGTGTTAGCCCCTCATGAGACTGTGTTAGCCCTCCATTACATTGTGTTAGCCCCCATTACATTGTGTTAGCCCCCATGAGATTGTGTTGGCCCCCATGAGAATGTGTTAGCCCCAATGTGACTGTGTAAGTCCCCCATTACATTGTGTTAGCCCCCATGAGATTGTGTTAGCCTCCCATGAGAATGTGTTAGCCCCAATGTGACTGTGTTAGCCCCCATAAGACTGTGTTAGCCCCCATAAGACTGTGTTAGCCCCATGAGACTGTGTTAGTTCCACATGAGACTGTGTTAGCCCCATGCGACTGGGTTAGTCCCCCATAAGACTGTGTTAGCACCCCATGAGACTGTGTTAGCACCCCACGAGACTGTGTTAGTCCCCATGAGACTGTGTTATCCTCCCAGGAGACTGTGTTAGTCCCCCATGAGACTGTGTTAGTCCCCCATGAGACTGTTAGCCCCCATGAGACTGTTAGCCCCCATGAGACTGTGTTAGCCCCATGAGACTGTGTTATCCTCCCATGAGACTGTGTTATCCTCCCAGGAGACTGTGTTAGTCCCCCATGAGACTGTGTTAGCCCCATGAGACTGTGTTAGCCCCCATGAGACTGTGTTAGCCCCATGAGACTGTGTTAGCCCCCATGAGACTGTGTTAGCCCCCATGAGACTGTGTTAGCCCCCATGAGACTGTGTTAGCCCCAATGTGACTGTGTTAGCCCCCATAAGACTGTGTTAGCCCCATGAGACTGTGTTAGTTCCACATGACACTGTGTTAGCCCCATGAGACTGTGTTAGTCCCCCATGAGACTGTGTTAGCCCCATGAGACTGTGTTAGCCCCATGAGACTGTGTTAGCCCCATGAGACTCTGTTAGCCCCCATGAGACTGTTAGCCCCCCATGAGACTGTGTTAGTCCCATGAGACTGTATTAGTCCCCCATAAGACTTTGTTAATCCCCCATAAGACTGTGTTAGTCCCCCACGAGACTGTGTTAGCCCCCACGAGACTGTGTTTGCCCCCAACAAGACTGTGTTTGCCCCCACGAGACTGTGTTAGTACCCCATGAAACTGTGTTATTCCCCCATGAGGCTGTGTTAGCACCCCATGAGACTGTGTTAGCACCCCATGAGACTGTTAGCCCCATGCGACTGGGTTAGTCCCCCATGAGACTGTGTTAGCCCCCCACGAGACTGTGTTAGCCCCCATGAGACTGTGTTAGCCCCCATGAGACTGTGTTAGCCCCCATGAGACTGTGTTAGCCCCCATGAGACTGTGTTAGCCCCCATGAGATTTTGTTAGCCCCCATGAGACTGTGTTGCCCGCTGATCTAAAGCTTAGGCTATTCCTCATACAGTGCATCCACTAATAGCTACAAGGCTCAGATTGAAAATTATCTGAGGAAGTTTCACCTCACTATTAAACGTGATATATGAGCAATTTAGAGCATTCTTGCTATCTTTTCCTAATAGTTATCTGTACCAGAGGACCAAGACACACATTCAGCAGTTGAACCTCAAGTCACATGGGTGAGCAGTGAGCACTGCCACTGTACAAACCTGCTTAATATGCAACGCCTGAATTTTGGACACATTTTGTGTGCCTTTGATGATGTGTTCTTAAAAATATTTGCTTGGATGTTTTTCTCCTCTTGTTACAAGTTAATATTCAATCGCTAAAGTAGGGATCACAGTAGACAACACAGGCACAAACGGAACATTAAATTCAACTGTCTATTTAAAGGGAAATATATTGTATCATGAAATATTGAAAGGGAGAGAGCAAGTGAGAATGTCACGCGGGAAGATGATGTCATTATTACATAACCCAATGGGACCAGGACCAGGAAGTGGAAGGTCAGTTGACGTCCTGGGAGTTAAAGTTCACATAGTTCTTAAAAGTTCATACGTAAGTCTCAAGGCACGTCAATGGGAGGTACTCAAACACAGTCACACACTCCACAACACATATACCTACAAACACACCCACCCACATGACTTCATATTGGTAACTAAAGCCTGCCACTGTCTGGCCCACACCCCAGGCATCTTCACTAACATCACTGTTAGCTCTTTTGTGTCTGCTGGCAAATCATTGTTATCCACCGACATCAATCAAACACTAAACCATGCACAGATTCCTAGTGATTGATTGAGTGTGTGTGTGTGTTGTAAATAAATAAAGAAGAAGCCTTTCTCTCTCTCTGTGCTCTGGGCTCTGTGCTCTGTGTGGTCGTCCCGTCTGTCTCCCCAGGGCGGAGTCGCCAGCACCCAGCATGCAGAGCGTTTCTGGGTTTGTTCTGAACATGCTCCCCTGGGCTCCTCCTCGCTGATGCTTTCACACATCACCCACTCTGATCCTCCAGCCCCTGAGTCTGCTAGCAGAAGACTGTCTGCTAAGATCTCCTCCACACACATAGGCATGCATGCACGTAAACATCCCTTGCTACAGCTTTAGCCCAGAGATACCTGGCAAAGTCCAGAGACAGCAGATGTCCTTGTTAAACTGATGTGAGATCTGATTAAGTGTTTGGTCTCCACTCTCTGTAAACACTGTGTGAAATGGACTGGGGGGAGATATGATGTTGCCACAGCAATGGAACCAAGTTTCCTTGAGAGCAGGCTTCAAGGCACTGCCTCTCCACTGGAGATTAGGTTCTGAAGCTAGAGAGGGTTTCTTTGAGAGTGATAGGGGCGCCAGGGTAGCCTAGTGGTTAGCGCGTTGGACTAGTAACCGGAAGGTTGCAAGTTCAAATCCCAGAGCTGACAAGGTACAACTCTGTTGTTCTGCCCCTGAACAGGCAGTTAACCCACTGTTACTAGGCTGTCATTAAAAATAAGAAATTGTTCTTAACTGACTTACCTGGTAAAATAAAATATTATCCTGCATTTCTCAGTGGTGTTTTAGTACTTCTGGAGGAGAAACCATATACCCAAAGATATTTTGAAATCCAATGAGATTGTTCTAATCCTGGGGATTAAGTATTAAAACGATCAACCCCATCAACACGTATGCCACAGACAGTTGAAGGACCATGGAGAAAATAGTAGCTGGAAAGTCCTGTTGGTTTGTATCTCAGATATTTGCTGTGGTTAGAAAAAGGACCTGTGAATTTTTGTTCGCATTTCTGAGTACACAGTGAGTGACTCAAATGAAAAAACTTTGCTGTAAAAAAGCGAATTGAATGGAAAGGCTTAAAACCACAGACCACAGACTATTTTACCCTACTGTTGCATACAATCTAAAAGCAATTTCAGTCAGACTTTCCTGGGAAATCAAATCTAAAATGCACAAAAACAGCATGCCGCATTCTTCAAACATTCCTAGACAAACTGAAGACAACCTCCAATAGTATGCTACAACCTGACAGATTGGCTTTTTCTCTGCCTACCTCACACAAAAGAAAACAGGGATATCTCTCTCTCTCTCTCTCTCTCTCTCTCTCTCTCTCTCTCTCTCTCTCTCTCTCTCTCTCTCTCTCTCTCTCTCTCTCTCTCTCTCTCTCTCTCTCTCTCTCTCTGTCTCTGTCTCTGTCTCTGTCTCTGTCTCTCTCTGTCTGTAGATATGGGAGTTTATCAAAATTGAGTTTGCTTTTCCAATTCTTTGTGGGTCTGTGTAATCTGAGGGAAATATGGTCATACATTTGGCAGGATGTTAGGAAGTGCAGCTCAGTTTCCACCTCATTTTGTGGGCAGTGTGCACATAGCCTGTCTTCTCTTGAGAACCAGGTCTGCCTACGGCGGCCTTTCTCAATAGCAAGGCTATGCTCATGGAGTCTGTACATAGTCAAAGCTTTCCTTAATTTTGGGTCAGTCACAGAGGTCAGGTATTCTGCCACTGTGTACTTTCTGTTTAGGGCCAAATAGCATTCTAGTTTGCTCTGTTTTTTTGTTAGTTCTTTCCCATGTGTCAAGTAATTAATCTCTCTCTCTCTCTCTCTACTTCTCTAATTGAACATTACATATTAAAAAGGTAAATGTTGGTGGTACAGCAGTGCAGCCACCGAGAAGAGAAGAAGGGTTCTCTCTACAGAAGACGACATCCTCGGAGAAGTGATACACGGCCTCAATCGGAGAGAGAATCTAACATCGCTCCTGGCAACCAACCGGTAAATTGACCATCTGCAATTTATTTTTCTGCCATGACAGGCACGAGGCTGAGCGGGAGGGCTCGGCGAGGGAGCTGACATGGAGTTAATGCATCATCTGTGTGGTGGAGTCCCCTGTATCTGACAGAGTGGAGAGCCAGTAGTTTAGTACACCTAGCACAGAGCCACACAGACCAGGGCAGATGGAGAGAAATGGGAGTGAGTCATGTTTAATATAGAGCCATTAGGGCTCAGAGGAGAGCCAGCATGGAGGAGAGTGTAGTGTAGTGGTGTTGTGTTGTGTGTGTGTGTGAGTGTGTTTTCATTCTTCTCTGTCAGAGAGTGGAAGGATGGTCGATAAACAAGCAAGCAGCTACAATTATTCCAACAAGCAAAATCAGGAAAGACCCCCCAAAAATATGATACACCCCCAAAAATATGATACACCCCCACAAAAGTGAAAAGCTTTCTCTTACCTTCATAAGTTCCGCTCTCTAGTAAGGCTCCACTTTTCTCCAATTCCATAAACCGATCAACAGTCACAAAGTTGTAGTCCACCCCTGGGACCTCTCCTTCCTTGGGCTGCCTGGTTGTGCCTATCAGAGAGGAGAGGGGAGGAGCACAGTTACACAGTTACAATCAGGGAACTTACTAAGAAACTGTGTACACCTGCATACAGGAGAGAGGAGCAGGGTAAGCATTATGAACTGTGTGTACCATAGAAATAGAATGAAAGAATTGGACATCTTTTTTTATTTTACCCCTTTTTCTCCCCAATTTCGTAGTATCCAATTGTTTAGTAGCTACTATCTTGTCTCATCGCTACAACTCCCGTACGGGCTCGGGAGAGACGAAGGTTGTCATGCATCCTCCGATACACAACCCAACCAAGCCACACTGCCTCTTAACACAGCGCCATCCAACCCGGAAGCCAGCCGCACCAATGTGTCGGAGGAAACACTGTGCACCTGGCAACCTTGGTTAGCGCGCACTGCGCCCGGCCCGCCACAGGAGTTTGTATTTGCATTTGTATGATTCTGTGTCCATTAAGAAGGAAGTTAGCGGTAGTTTTGCGAGTCAATGCTAGTTAGCTAATGAAACTACCTCTAACTTCCTTCGTAATGGACACAGAATCATACAAATGGTATCCAGGACTTCATCTGACTCTGTGGAAGGAGATAAAGGGCGTCGTTGTCATCCCTTTGAACACCTCAACTTCTCATAAAGAATCAGAACAGAACGGCTGATTAAGGACAAGCTGACCCTGAATCAGTTATATTCATGTATTGTGAGCGGGTCTCTCGGTTGCACATTTGAATTCCACTGAATACTTAAGCGCTGTCCTTCGGGATGATGAGCCCTTCACTAGGTAACGTTACAGGAAGGTTTCAGCTGAGTGATGCAACTCCAACAGAGAGGAGATAAATAAGGTCAATCTGCATGCAGTGTCAACGCCTCTCAAAGACGGTAGACACAGAGCCTCTACACAACCTCACAGGGCTGCTGTCTACATGTTATCGCGAGGGAGACGAGAACGCTAGCCTGCTAAATGCTGACAGTGGCACCCTTTTAATCATGTTAGCGTTAGCATAAGTGGCTAGTTCTCACGACATTTGCCAGTCAATTAAGAGCATTGGGCCAGTAACCGAAAGGTCGCTGGTTATAATATCAGAGCCAGGTCCTCCCGAGTGGCACGAGGGAGGTCCTTGTCCCACCGTGCACTAGCGACTCCTGTGGCAGGCCGGGCGCAGTGCATGCTGACACAGTCGCCAGGTGCACAGTGTTTCCTCCAACACATTGGTGCGGCTGGCTTCCGGGTTAAGTGGGCATTGTGTCAAGAAGCAGTGATGCTTGGTTGGGTTGTGTTTTGAGAGGACGCACGGCTCTTGACCTTCGTCTCTCCCGAGTCTGTACGGGAGTTGAGCATTTCTCCTGTAAGTCACTCTGGATAAGAGGGTCTGATAAATGACCCCAAAATGTAAATGTAAAATCATAGGTTTTACAAACTCTCTCTCCCAAGCATAGTGTCTGTTTGAGACAGCTGTAATTTCCAGTCAGTGTTGTGTTGTGGAGGATATGATGCTAAAGGTGTATCAAGGTATAAATTTGTTCCTAAACGCTCCTGCTAGTGCCGTGTGCTAATTAGTCTGTTTGAGCACCAGAGGATAGGCTAATTGATGCTGGCTGTGATAGCTCCAAGGGACTCCATCCCTGAGGTGTTAAACAGCTTATTCCCACATCCGTGCTAACACTGCTGTAAAAGCCTGGCCTATGGCAGCCTTTGGTGCTGGAAGAGCCTGGCCTATGGCAGCCTTTGGTGCTGGAAGAGCCTGGCCTATGGCAGCCTTTGGTGCTGGAAGAGCCTGGCCTATGGCAGCCTTTGGTGCTGGAAGAGCCTGGCCTATGGCAGCCTTTGGTGCTGGAAGAGCCTGGCCTATGGCAGCCTTTGATACTGCAGAGTCTGGCATATGGCAGCCTTTGATACGGTAGAGTCTGGCATATGGCAGCCTTTGATACTGTAGAGTCTGGCCTATGGCAGCCTTTGATACTGCAGAGTCTGGCATCTGGCAGCCTTTGATACAGTAGAGTCTGGCATATGGCAGCCTTTGATACTGTAGAGTCTGGCATATGGCAGCCTTTGATACTGTAGAGTCTGGCCTATGGCAGCCTTTGATACTGTAGAGTCTGGCCTATGGCAGCCTTTGATACTGTAGAGTCTGGCCTATGACAGCCTTTGATACTGTAGAGCCTGGCCTATGGCAGCCTTTGATACTGTAGAGCCTGGCCTATGGCAGCCTTTGATACTGTAGAGTCTGGCCTATGGCAGCCTTTGATACTGTAGAGTCTGGCCTATGACAGCCTTTGATACTGTAGAGTCTGGCCTATGGCAGCCTTTGATACTGTAGAGTCTGGCCTATGGCAGCCTTTGATACTGTAGAGCCTGGCCTATGGCAGCCTTTGATACTGTAGAGTCTGGCCTATGACAGCCTTTGATACTGTAGAGCCTGGCCTATGGCAGCCTTTGATACTGTAGAGTCTGGCCTATGGCAGCCTTTGATACTGTAGAGTCTGGCCTATGGCAGCCTTTGATACTGTAGAGTCTGGCCTATGGCAGCCTTTGATACTGTAGAGTCTGGCCTATGGCAGCCTTTGATACTGTAGAGTCTGGCCTATGGCAGCCTTTGATACTGTAGAGTCTGGCCTATGGCAGCCTTTGATACTGTAGAGCCTGGCCTATGGCAGCCTTTGATACTGTAGAGTCTGGCCTATGGCAGCCTTTGATACTGTAGAGTCTGGCCTATGGCAGCCTTTGAGGTATGTTCAATACATGTGGCATCAGACTGGCCCCAAAGGGCAGATTGAATTCCTGCTTCACTCAATACCAGTTCCATTAACACATTCCTCAAAAATGCCTAGATTCCGATAGGCTAGAACTGCACCGCGAGGCTAGCCAGGGTAAGTGAGTGTGTGTCTGTTGAGTCAGACAGTTCATATGTCTGCCACACCATGTCACAAGATGATGCAGCCATGTGTGCCAACTTAGTCTGGTGCCACCAGCTCTTATCGCCTGTCACATGTCATTATGATGTAAGAGCGGTGACGGGAGGTGCTGGATTGGTGCAAACTGAATGACCCCACGCCATTCTGTCACGACAGTCACAAGAGCTGTGAGATACTCTGTGCTTTTCTTCAGTAAGTCGATTTTGGACTCCGCCACCCTGTCTCTCAACGCTGCTGTCAGAGAGTCCAAGTGTGAAATAACGTACAGAAAATGACTCCACCAAGGCCATTAAAGCCCTTGCCAACGTTGTCTTAACGCTCAATGTTGATGAATCTGTGCTTAGATGGGAAAAGCAAACTGCTGGAGATTTTAACAGATACCATGCAACGGAAAACCTAAATCCTCTCCAGAGTTCAGCATCAACATCAAACCATGGTGTTCCACATCAAAACACACCAGGCAGAGAGAGTTCTAGGTGAGGGTTGAGAGAGGAGTGGAAGGGGGCTGGTTTAGGGGCGTGAGGATGGCACATCTGAGCCATGTTGATATGTGGTGAGGAGATGCTAGTGAACACACATACAGGGTGTGTGTGTGTGTGTATCTATGTGTGAGATACACTATGGCACTTCCAGTGCTACCCTGCATGAGGCCTGCGTAACGACAACAGACTACACCTCCCGACAGCGCTCCAGAACAGCCGACACACAGCACAACACTTCAAAAGGAACCTTTGATGTCATGGAACTACTGTATAATTAGCAGCGTCTTCCAGTGGGGGACTTTTCTGTGGCGACACTTTCTAAGAGGAGCACCTATAAGGCATGAAAGTGGTTTTCTGTACTTTCAGAGTTCTGGGTCATCTGTTAGAATTGACATTAGTGTAACATCCAAGCTGGTTTAAGAGAGACATTTGTAGTGACGATTCCCTATAAAAAGCCACTGGCACAGCAGAGAGATGTCCATAACACGTCCACAGAAATTGCTTTCTAACCGTAACTCTTTTCGTTCCCATTTTATCGATCCAATACAAATATTAGCATATAAAAGGTGCAGAGGTCAAATCCATGAGCATGCTCTGTGATACAGTAAGAATTGTATGCCCTCTCCTCTTCTGTCTCCGCCACCCCTTCCTGGTCACTTGTGCTACATGTGACCAGTGAACCATGACCCCAACATATAGTGCCCTCTAGTGGACAAATAAGTTAAAATAACCATTGACAGACAGCATATACAATGCCATATAAACAGGCCAAAATGGCTCCTACACACCGGCCCCTATGGTTTGCAATGTAGAAATCACCACTTAGCATGATGAGTATACACTTGCATACACGGTAACACATCCTCGATAGACTAACGGTTCTTCTTCCCTAGTGACTGATCTAAGAAGCCTATATTTATCTGTAATTTACAAAAGCCCCATTGGTATACATTTACAATAAATTAGGGCCACATACCTAATAAATCAAGCTGACATACTGTAGGTGCTTTGCCCCTAGTGGGTATTTTCCAGGCTGTTTCCAAGGGAATTTGGGCACCTGGGGCATTTCTAGAGTGCTGATAATTTACACTAAAGCTGTGTATTGTACAGGAAATGATTTTTCATGTTCAACAAACATCCTACTTATTAATCTCCTGTTCGATGGGAGGTGAAGCAAAGAGAGAGAGAGAGATGGAGAGAGAGTGAGTGAACACAGACGATTCATCAGAGGGGAAGCCAGGATTTTCACCGTAGCAATCTGCAAACAAAGCCGAGAATAACACAAACAGATTACCAGAGATAACTGTGGCGAATACCCAGCTATTTGTCCCGCGGTACAACGCTGTAATGACTCAGAAGCGGCTGTCGTCTTTCCACGTACAAAATGTTCCATGGAACTCCCGGGGAGCGGAGAGGGGAGTAGGGGATGAGAGAATAAGGGAGAGAGAAAACAATAATGATGTCTGAACATCTCTTCCTCTCCGCTGAGAGAGAGAGAGAGAGAGAGAGAGAGTGAAGGGTCTGTGAGGAGAAGGCATGGAGATGAAGCATGTCTCACGGAGTAGACTAGAGTTGCAGCGTGGGCAGTAGAGCTGCCGGCCAGCCAGGCCTCTTCTACTCTCCCATCTCTCCCATGGCTCTCTCCCTACACTACAGTTATATCCATCCATAGGGTTTCATAGCCAGGGGCCAATAGATCAGCTCTTAACACATCCAGCTTAGTACCATTGTCCAGTAATGGATCCCAGGTCAGGGCATCTAGCCTGCCTCGTTTGAAATCCAAACCCATTCAACAATGCACTTCAGTGGAATAAATGTACCCAGCCAGAAGGGTAGCCATCTGCGCATTGCGCTTCATGTGTCATGCATTAGCATGACCCTTAAGTATATCTACACTGTGTAACATCGCTGATTGGCAGAGGCATCGGTAACTAGATCACAACTATGTGAATCCATGTGTGTGTCCCAAATGGTACCCTATTCCCTATATATTGCACTACTTTTGACCAGGGCCCTATTCCCTATATAGTGCACTACTTTTGACCCAGGCCCACTGGGCCCATAGGGCTCCGGTCAAAAGAAATGCGCTACATCGCAGCCCAAGACTGTTAAATGAGTGTGTCAGACCATCTGCAAGTGGAAATATTGGCTCCAACTTCAAACACTGCTGGGATGGCGGTGCAACAGAGGTCAGGTTCAGTGAGGGCATATCCCCAGGCTTTGGAGAGAAATAGTAAGATAAACTACGTCCAGACTTCAATCTCTCTCCCACGATACCATATCAACCCTCAAGCAGCTATGATCAAGCCTGAAAATCCACAGCTACTATGGCAAGAGACAAAAGCACAGGGAGAAATATCCCCTTCTCTATGTGTGTAGAGAGTATGTAGAGCTTAGAGGGACACTACCTCACAGGTCTCCAGCCATCCATCAATCAGAGGAGAGTGAGAAAGACACCACAGGACCAGAAGACCCTTTCAAAACATCGTTATAGCACATCCCTGACCCCTCTCAGTCGGACCTCTCTCCCTCCCTCCCCCCCTCTCTCCATCTTGGAGAGCAGCTATTACAGTCAGTGTGATTTCAGAACTAGCCAACGTGATGTGACAGACTGCAGAAGAAGACTTGAGGCTGTACCTCTGTCCACCCTGCTTACCTTCCCCCGCTCCTTACACATATGCTAGCCTTCAGACTGCATTAAAAGACCACATGATGCCAGCAGCAGCGGCTATTGCTTTCACAGCTAGTCGAAGGCCTAGCTTACTGAGATACAGACACACAGAGACAGGCTTGACCTCTTGACCTCTGAATCTCATATACTTGTTGTACTCTGTCCCTGACAAACAACATGCAGCGAGTTTCTAAACAGCCTTGAGTTTCACTTAGCAAGCCACTTCTGGGAGAAACTGTTCCATGTCAAATTGAAATCTCCAGCTCCACTGCCTCCAGTAGTCAGACCCAGTGTGTTTGTCAATGGGCTGCAGTGCATTGAAGGGGCTGGGATAGGGGGACTGTGTGGGCAGGAGCTGGTGATGGGATCAGCTTCCGCTTGGCTGGGTAAAGCCCCACTAGGCCCAGTGTGTGTGTCAATGGGCTGCAGTGCATTGAAGGGGCTGGGATAGGGGGACTGTGTGGGCAGGAGCTGGTGATGGGATCAGCTTCCGCTTGGCTGGGTAAAGCCCCACTAGGCCCAGTGTGTGTGTCAATGGGCTGCAGTGCATTGAAGGGGCTGGGATAGGGGGACTGTGTGGGTAGGAGGTGGTGATGGGATCAGCTTCCGCTTGGCTGGGTAAAGCCCCACTAGGTCCAGTGTGTTGTGACAGTGTGTCAGTCAGGTCTGTGCTGTGGTCCCTCTGGCCGGAGGTGCTCAGTAGCCCCCTCTATTCACTTCCCTAATCCCCCTGTTATGACAGCGAGAGATGGCGTCAACGTGCCCCATTGTCCAGATCCTAATCTAACCCGTTAGCCAATTAGGAAATGGCCGGCCTTCCTAATGCCTGGGAATTAGTGGGATGGATTACGGTGCCATTCAGTGCTGTCCGGCCGCCACAGGAGACCGGGAGTCGGGTAACGTGGGGTGGAGAGGGCTGAGCGAGGGCACTGACGAAAAGCTGCTTTCGCCCGCACTTTCTGTTCATTGGTGGCGGTGGCAACGCATGGTCACTTAGCCGTGGATGTGCTTAGTCACTGTTGTCATAGACGGCTGCCTTAATCAACCCTGATTAGATGTCTGATGCACTTTAATAAACCTTCATTGAACTAAGAGAGAGAGAGACAAGAGAGAGACAAAGAGAGAGAGAGAGAGAGAGAGACAAAGAGAGAGAGAGAGAGAGACAAAGAGAGAGAGAGAGACAAAGAGAGAGACAAAGAGAGAGAGACAAAGAGAGAGAGACAAAGAGAGAGAGACAAAGAGAGACAACGAGAGAGAGAAAGAGACAAAGAGAGAGAGAGAGAGACAAAGAGAGAGACAAAGAGAGAGACAAAGAGAGAGACAAAGAGAGAGAGACAAAGAGAGAGAGACAAAGAGAGAGAGACAAAGAGAGACAACGAGAGAGAGAAAGAGACAAAGAGAGAGAGAGACAAAGAGAGAGACAAAGAGAGAGAGAGAGACAATGAGAGAGACAACGAGAGAGACAAAGATAGAGAAAGAGAGAGACAAAGAGAGAGTCAAAGATAAAGATAGAGAAAGAGAGAGACAGAGAGAAAGAGACAAAGAGAGAGTCAAAGATAGAGAGAGAAAGAGAGAGACAAAGAGAGAGAGTGAGAGACAAAGAGAGAGAGAGACAAAGAGAGAGAGTGAGAGACAACGAGAGAGAGAAAGAGCCAAAGAGAGAGAGAGAGACAAAGAGAGAGAGACAAAGAGAGAGCGAGAGACAGAGATCAAATCAAATCATTGAACAGATACACATGGTTAGCAGATGAAATTGCGAGTGTAGAGAAATGCTTATCCTTCTAGTGCATTAGTATCTAACAGGTAATATTTAATAATTCCACAACAAAACCTAATACACACAATCTAGTAAAGGAATGGGATGAGAATATATAAGTATAACATATATGGATGAGCAGTGACAGAGTGGCTAAGATGCAATAAATAGTAAAGAATAGATAGTGAAGTATACAGTATATACATGAGATAAGTAATGCGAGATGTGTAAACATTATTGAAGTGGCATTATTAAAGTGACTAGTGTTCCATTTATTAAAGTGGCCAATGATATCAAGTCTGTAGGTAGGCAGCCACCTCTCTGTGCTCGTGGTGTCTGTTAAACAATGGCCTTGAGATAAAAACTATTTTTCAATCTCTCTGTCCCAGCTTTGATTCACCTGTACTGATCTCGCCTTCTGGATGGTAGTGGGTGAACAGGCCGTGGCTCGGGTGGTTATTGTTCTTGATGATCTTTTTGGCCTTCCTGTGACATCGGGTGTTGTAGGTGTCCTGGAGGGCAGGTAGTTTGCCCCCAGTGATGCGTTGTGCAGACCTCACTACCTCACTTTACGGTTTTCACTTTTTAATTACCGTTCATATATTTATTTATTTTTTCCTCAACTTTTTCAACTTTTTCACTCCGGACGCTTTATCTGGACACGATTCGTCAGGACCTCCAACAGCCGAAGCTAAGTAGTAACATTAACATGATGCCTTCTAATTGCAGCCGCTGTACTCGCCTTACGGCGAGGATAGCTGTGCTGCAAGTCCAGCTTCAGACGCAATCGTTAGGCAAGGGTAATTTCAGTGTAGGAAAGGATGAAACAGCGTCTGTGCCACCAGTAAGTACAGATAGTAGTATAAATCCCCTGACACAGTCCCCGCAGCCGGACAACTTTCTCACGGTTTCTGGAAAGAAATGCTGTAGGAACGCTCAACCGGTGTCGCTCATTCAGCCGACAGAAACTTTCAACCGGTTTTCCCCATTAAGCAGCGGGTCGGAGTCAGAGGCCGATTCTTCTCTGGTCTCTACTCCTCCCGTTACGGGGTCTGAGACGCCGAAGCTTCCCACCATTAGCTCTGACAAATTGAAAACTCTAGTCATTGGCGACTCCATTACCCGCAGCATTAGACTTAAAGCGAATCATCCAGCGATCATACACTGTTTACCCGGGGGCAGGGCTACCGACGTTAAGGCTAATCTGAAGATGGTGCTGGCTAAAGCTAAAACTGGCGAGTGTAGAGAGTATAGAGATATTGTTATCCACGTCGGCACCAACGATGTTAGGATGAAACAGTCAGAGATCACCAAGCGCAACATAGCTTCTGCGTGCATATCAGCTAGAAAGATGTGTCGGCATCGAGTAATTGTCTCTGGCCCCCTCCCAGTTAGGGGGAGTGATGAGCTCTACAGCAGAGTCTCACAACTCAATCGCTGGTTGAAAACTGTTTTCTGCCCCTCCCAAAAGATAGAATTTGTAGATAATTGGCCCTCTTTCTGGGACTCACCCACAAACAGGACCAAGCCTGACCTGCTGAGGAGTGACGGACTCCATCCTAGCTGGAGGGGTGCTCTCATCTTATCTACCAACATAGACAGGGCTCTAACTCCTCTAGCTCCACAATGAAATAGGGTGCAGGCCAGGCAGCAGGCTGTTAGCCAGCCTGCCAGCATAGTGGAGTCTGCCACTAGCACAGTCAGTGTAGTCAGCTCAGCTATCACCATTGAGACCGTGTCTGTGCCTCGACCTAGGTTGGGCAAAACTAAACATGGCGGTGTTCGCCTTAGCAATCTCACTAGGATAAAGACCACCTCCATTCCTGTCATTACTGAAAGAGATCATGATACCTCACATCTCAAAATAGGGCTACTTAATGTTAGATCCCTTACTTCAAAGGCAATTATAGTCAATGAACTAATCACTGATCATAATCTTGATGTGATTGGCCTGACTGAAACATGGCTTAAGCCTGATGAATTTACTGTTTTAAATGAGGCCTCACCTCCTGGCTACACTAGTGACCATATCCCCGTGCATCCCGCAAAGGCGGAGGGGTTGCTAACATTTACGATAGCAAATTTCAATTTACAAAAAAAAAAAATGACGTTTTCGTCTTTTGAGCTTCTAGTCATGAAATCTATGCAGCCTACTCAATCACTTTTTATAGCTACTGTTTACAGGCCTCCTGGGCCATATACAGCGTTTCTCACTGAGTTCCCTGAATTCCTATCGGACCTTGTAGTCATAGCAGATAATATTCTAATCTTTGGTGACTTTAATATTCACATGGAAAAGTCCACAGACCCACTCCAAAAGGCTTTCGGAGCCATCATCGACTCAGTGGGTTTTGTCCAACATGTCTCTGGACCCACTCACTGTCACAGTCATACGCTGGACCTAGTTTTGTCCCATGGAATAAATGTGGTGGATCTTAATGTTTTTCCTCATAATCCTGGACTATCGGACCACCATTTTATTATGTTTGCAATTGCAACAAATAATCTGCTCAGACCCCAACCAAGGAACATCAAAAGTCGTGCTATAAATTCACAGACAACACAAAGATTCCTTGATGCCCTTCCAGACTCCCTCTGCCTACCCAAGGACGCCAGAGGACAAAAATCAGTTAACCACCTAACTGAGGATCTCAATTTAACCTTGCGCAATACCCTAGATGCAGTTGCACCCCTAAAAACGAAAAAAAAAAAAATTCTCATAAGAAACTAGCTCCCTGGTACATAGAAAATACCCGAGCTCTGAAGCAAGCTTCCAGAAAATTGGAACGGAAATGGCGCCACACCAAACTGGAAGTCTTCCGACTAGCTTGGAAAGACAGTACCGTGCAGTACCGAAGAGCCCTTACTGCTGCTCGATCATCCTATTTTTCTAACTTAATTGAGGAAAATAAGAACAATCCGAAATTCCTTTTTGATACTGTCGCAAAGCTAACTAAAAAGCAGCATTCCCCAAGAGAGGATGACTTTCACTTTAGCAGTGATAAATTCATGAACTTCTTTGAGGAAAAGATTATGATTATTAGAAAGCAAATTACGGACTCTTCTTTAAACCTGCGTATTCCTCCAAACCTCAGTTGTCCTGAGTCTGCACAACTCTGCCAGGACCTAGGATCAAGAGAGACGCTCAAGTGTTTTAGTACTATATCTCTTGACACAATGATGAAAATAATCATGGCCTCTAAACCTTCAAGCTGCATACTGGACCCTATTCCAACTAAACTACTGAAAGAGCTGCTTCCTGTGCTTGGCCCTCCTATGTTGAACATAATAAACGGCTCTCTATCCACTGGATGTGTACCAAACTCACTAAAAGTGGCAGTAATAAAGCCTCTCTTGAAAAAGCCAAACCTTGACCCAGAAAATATAAAAAACTATCGGCCTATATCGAATCTTCCATTCCTCTCAAAAATTTTAGAGAAGGCTGTTGCTCAGCAACTCACTGCCTTCCTGAAGACAAACAATGTATACGAAATGCTTCAGTCTGGTTTTAGACCCCATCATAGCACTGAGACGGCACTTGTGAAGGTGGTAAATGACATTTTAATGGCATCGGACCGAGGCTCTGCATCTGTCCTCGTGCTCCTAGACCTTAGTGCCGCTTTTGATACCATCGATCACCACATTCTTTTGGAGAGATTGGAAACCCAAATTGGTCTACACGGACAAGTTCTGGCCTGGTTTAGATCTTATCTGTCGGAAAGATATCAGTTTGTCTCTGTGAATGGTTTGTCCTCTGACAAATCAACTGTAAATTTCGGTGTTCCTCAAGGTTCCGTTTTAGGACCACTATTGTTCTCACTATATATTTTACCTCTTGGGGATGTTATTCGAAAACATAATGTAAACTTTCACTGCTATGCGGATGACACACAGCTGTACATTTCAATGAAACATGGTGAAGCCCCAAAATTGCCCTCGCTAGAAGCATGTGTTTCAGACATAAGGAAGTGGCCATGTTCTGTTATAATCTCCACCCGGCACAGCCAGAAGAGGACTGGCCACCCCACATAGCCTGGTTCCTCTCTAGGTTTCTTCCTAGGTTTTGGCCTTTCTAGGGAGTTTTTCCTAGCCACCGTGCTTCTACACCTGCATTGCTTGCTGTTTGGGGTTTTAGGCTGGGTTTCTGTACAGCACTTTGAGATATCAGCTGATGTACGAAGGGCTATATAAATAAATTTGATTTGATTTGATTTACCCTCTGGAGAGCCTTGCGGGTGTGGGCGGTGCAGTTGCTGTACCAGGCGCTGATACAGCCCGACAGGATGCTCTCAATTGTGCGCCTGTAAAAGTTAGTCTTTACAACCTCAGCCTCCTGAGGTTGAAGAGGCTCTGTTTCACCTTCTTCACCACACTGTCTTGTGCATGGACCATTTCAGTATGTCCGTGATGTGTACACCAAAGAACTTCAAACTTTCCACCTTCTCCACTGTTCTCCCGTCGATGTGGATAGGGGGGTGCTCCCTTTGCTGTTTCCTGTCCACGATCATCTCTTTTGTTTTACTGACATTGAGAGAGGGCCTTTTCCTGACACCACACCTCCTCCCTGTAGGCTGTCTCGTCGTCATTGTTGATAAACAGGCCTACCACTGTAGTATCGTATGCAAACTTGATGATTGAGTTGGAGGTGTGCATGGCCATGCAGTCATGGGTGAACAGGTAGTACAGGAGAGGGCTGAGAACGCACCCTTGTGGGGCCCCAGTGTTGAGGTTCAGCGGAGTGGAGATGTCGTTTCCTACCTTCACCACCTGGGGGTGCCCCGTCAGGAAGTTTGGAGGGTGCTATGGTGTTGAATGCTGAGCTGTAGTTAATGAACAACATTCTTACATAGGTATTCCTCTCTTCCAGATGGGATAGGGCAGTGTGCAGTGTGATGGCGATTGCATCGTCTGTGGACCTATTGGGGCGGTAAGCAAATTGGAGTGGGTCTAGGGTGACAGGTAGGGTGGAGGTGATATGATCCTTGACTAGTCTCTCAAAGCAGATAGCGAGAGAGAGAAAGACCGAAAGAGAGAGAGAGAGAGAGAGAGAGAGAGAGAGAGAGAGCAATATGTGAGAAAGAAGGTTGCGTTTTCATTGGAGGATACAGCAGCACAAATGATTAACAGGCACATATCCCTATCCCAGCACACACAACAGAGTGCTGTTGTCCTCATGCGCAGTGAGGAAAAACACACGTGGTGGCCCTCCTTAAACATGTTTCCTAAACTAGTCTTCCTATTGATGATCAGTAATGTGGGATTGATTAGGGGACCTGAGCATTGACAGAACCCCTCTGAGGCCCGTTGGCATGACGACAGCAGGTGCTCCACCCCACTCGCCTTTCCCAGAATTGCATTAATAGATTGGCCCTCCTGTAGGTGCTGGTGGATGGCCTTGTGACGTGGCCTGGAGTTATCGATGACTGACCTCTCAGAGACCTCGTGAGAGAGAGAGACACAGATGGAATAAGAGAGAGTGAGGAAGAGAGAGAAAGCGAGAGAGAGGAGGGAGAGAGATCAAGAAGGATAGAGAGAGAGATGGAGTAAGCAGGGGGAGAGAGAAAAAGAGGTTGAGGAAGAAGGAAAGAGGGAAAGAGAAAGAAAGAAAGAAAAAAAGAAAGAAAGGAGAAAGAGAGAAAGATGGAGATTGAGAGGGAGCACTGACTGGATCATCTCACTGAAGTCTGTAAAACCCTCAGGGCCAGAGGTATGAATCTGCCAGCTCAGATGCAATCACAACTAATCATACACACAGGAACACTATTACTACCTAGCATTATACCATCACACAGGAACACTATTACTACCTAGCATTGTACCATCACACAGGAACACTATTACTACCTAGCATTATACCATCACACAGGAACACTATTACATAGCATTATACCATCACACAGGAACACTATGACTACCGAGCATTATACCATCACACAGGAACACTATGACTACCGAGCATTGTACCATCACACAGGAACACTATTACTACCTAGCATTGTACCTTCACACAGGAACACTATTACATAGCATTGTACCATCACACAGGAACACTATTACCTAGCATTGTACCATCACACAGGAACACTATTACCTAGCATTGTACCATCACACAGGAACACTATTACCTAGCATTGTACCATCACACAGGAACACTATTACTACCTAGCATTGTACCATCACACAGGAACACTATTACTACCTAGCATTGTACCATCACACAGGAACACTATTACTACCTAGCATTGTACCATCACACAGGAACACTATTACTACCTAGCATTATACCATCACACAGGAACACTATGACTACCTAGCATTATACCATCACACAGGAACACTATGACTACCTAGCATTGTACCATCACACAGGAACACTATGACTACCTAGCATTGTACCATCACACAGGAACACTATTACTACCTAGCATTGTACCATCACACAGGAACACTATTACTACCTAGCATTGTACCATCACACAGGAACACTATTACTACCTAGCATTGTACCATCACACAGGAACACTATTACTACCTAGCATTGTACCATCACACAGGAACACTATTACTACCTAGCATTATACCATCACACAGGAACACTATTACTACCTAGCATTGTACCATCACTGATGACTGGGGGCCATGGAAGTGATATTTACAGTGTAAGACAAATGACAGTATGTACATTACATTACGTCCCCTTTAGGAGTAGCTGCAAGACATCCATTGATACATTTGTTGCGAGTTATCTGACCATTGAGATATTCTTTGAGTGGAAGGCTGTTACAGTACAATCCCCATGTCCATCTCCAACCTGCGACTCAGACCATGCTATTGTAATGGTCTGTAATAGAGGTCGACCGATTATGATTTTTCAACACCGATACCGATGAATCTGAGGATTTTTAAAATTTATTTGTAATAATGACAATAACAACAATACTGAATGAACACTTATTTTAACTTAATATAATACATCAATAAAATCAATTTAGCCTCAAATAAATAATGAAACATGTTCAATTTGGTTTAAATAATGCAAAATCAAAGTGTTGGAGAAGAAAGTAAAAGTGCAATATGTGCCATGTAAGAAAGCTAACATTTAAGTTCCTTGCTCAGAACATGGGAAACTAATGAAAGCTGGTGGTTCCTTTTAACATGAGTGGTTCCTTTTAACAGGTAAGATGTTTTAGGTTGCAGTTATTATAGGAATTACAGGACTATCTCTTTTTTCCATTTGTATTTCATATACCTTTGACTATTGGATGTTCTTATAGGCACTTTATCATTGCCAGTGTAACAGTATAGCTTCCGTCCCTCTCCTCGCTCCTACCTGGGCTCGAACCAGGAAGACAACGACAACAGCCACCCTCGAAGCAGCGTTACCCATCGCTCCACAAAAGCCGCGGCCCATGCAGAGCAAGGGGAACAACTACTCCAAGTCTCAGAGCGAGTGACGTTTGAAACGCTATTAGCGTTTATCACCCCGCTAACTAGCTAGCCATTTCACATCGGTTACACCAGCCTAATCTCGGGAGTTGATAGGCTTGAAGTCATAAACAGCTGCTGGCAAACGCACGAAAGTGCTGTTTGAATGAATGCTTACGAGCCTGCTGCTGCCTACCAGCGCTCAGTCAGACTGCTCTATCAAATCATAGACTTAGTTGTAACATAATAACACACAGAAATACGAGCCTTTGGTCATTAATATGGCAGAATCTGGAAACTATCATCTCGAAAACAAGATGTTTATTCTTTCAGTGAAATACGGAACCGTTCTGTATTTTATCTAACGGTGGCATCAATAAGTCTAAATATTCCTGTTACATTGCACAACCTTCAATGTTATGTCATAGTTACGTAAAATTCTGGCAAATTGGGCGGCCCAAACTGTATGCATATACACTGACTCTGCATGCAATGAACACAAGAGAAGTGACACAATTTCACCTGGTTAATATTGCCTGCTAACCTGTATTTATTTTAGCTAAATATGCAGGTTTAAAAATATATAGTTCTTTGTATTGATTTTAAGAAATGCATTGATGTTTATGGTTAGGTACACATTGGAGCAACGATACGCACAGCATCGATTATATGCAACGCTGGACATGCTAGATAAACTAGTAATATCATCAACCATGTGTAGTTTAACGAGTGATTATGATTGATTGATTGTTTTTTATAAGATAAGTTTAATGGTAGTTAGCAACTTACCTTGGCTTACTGCATTCGCATAACAGGCAGGCTCCTCGTGGAGTGCAATGTAATCAGGTGGTTAGAGCGTTGGACTAGTTAACTGAAAGGTTGCAAGATTGAATCCCCCGAGCTGACAAGGTAAAAATCTGTTGTTCTGCCCCTGAACGAGGCAGTTAACCCACTGTTCCTAGGCCGTCATTGAAAATAAGATTGTGTTCTTAACTGACTAGTTAAACAAAGATTAAATAAAGGTCTAAAATTATATATAAAAAATATCGGCCAAATCGTTGTCCAATAATACAGATTTCCGATTGTTATGAAAACTTGAAATCGGCCCTAATTAATTGGCCATTCCGATTAATCGATCGACATCTAGTCTGTAATGGTCTGCATAGCAGCACCCAGTTGGAATGTCTGAAGCCATTACATTCTATTAAATGAGTGAGAGTGGAAGCTCTTTCACTGGCGGTCACATATCAGTCTCTTGCCACTGAGATGTAAGACCAAGGACATAGTAGAGGACTCAGGTACACTGGGGTTTGTGTCTGATACAGACAGCAATGTGTTAGCTGCAGAGATAACACTGACACCAATAGGATTGTCCGTCCTCTACCAGAAAAACTCAATTGAAAGTTATTTTAAGTCCAGTAAAAAAGGCTTCATCTGAGTCCGGGAAGTCCCAGAACACATCACATTCAGATCTCTCACTGAAAGATCCAGCTAAAACTACTGAAGCCAAGAAGAGTAGAAGTTAAGTTTTCCCTAGTCCCTCTAGCTGTGCCTGGGAATCTGGGGAGCCAGCCCCACTCAGGCAGCAGTCAAACAGAGACGTGAGTGATGAAGCAACATGGAAACATTGACAGTGACAGATTGGTTATTCATCCAGCTTGTCACCAGAGGCTTCTCCAGTACTTAGTGTGCTTCATCGTCAGTGTTTTGGAGGAATCTTAAGTCTGATACCAAACTCTCTCAAGTAACTGTCTACAGTACAAACTAGAGGTCGACCGATTATGATATTTCAACGCCGATACCGATTATTGGAGGACCTAAAAAGCCGATACCGATTATTCGGTCGATTTAAAAAAAAATATATATATATATATATATATATATATATATATATTTGTAATAATGACAATTACAACAATACTGAATGAACACTTATTTTAACTTAGCCTCAAATAAATAATGAAACATGGTTTAAATAATGCAAAACCGAAGTGTTGGAGAAGAAAGTAAAAGTGCAATATGTGCTATGTAAGAAAGCTAACGTTATGTAAGAAAGCTAGGCCGTCATTGAAAATAAGAATGTGTTCTTAACTGACTTGCTAAATAAAGATTAAATAAAGGTTTCCAAAAACACCGATTTCCGATTGTTATGAAAACTTGAAATCGGCCCTAATTAATCGCCCATTCCGATTAATCGGTCGACCTTTAGTACAAACAACATTCCTTGTAACTAAACAAGCCAAACAATGTAGAGCAAACATTTCACAATACAGCACCAGCATATAGCCAACTCGCTGTAAAAGTAATAGTTTTCTGACATGGAAATGTTATATTCCACATTCCACTGTGTACATTGTATCGTACCTACCCCTAAAGAAAGACTTGATCATGGTGTCTGTGTCCTTGTGGAACAGGCTGACGCTCAGAACATGTATTCTCCTCCTCTCCTCCTTCCAGGGTTCTGTACTCTTTCATCACATTTCAAACATCCCTTTGGTCTCGCTCCGCATCTGAGCCTCGAGAGAATCAAAGCAGTCACTTTTGGTGTTACAGTGTGACACAGTAATTCTGCAACCTGGAGACACTTGACAGCAAATACAGAGGTGCTTGGAGGCGCTTGGCATCCACTCAAACCAGTCCCTTTAATCTGGGGAGATCCAAAAACAAGAGAAAAGACAACAACGCTTTCTTTCCCCTCACAGCTGTTTCACTCTGTATCCATGGACGACAGGAGCCTCGTCATTCACACACAGCCCAACCCAGGTAGGTATGGAGAGAGAGGGAGGGAGATAGATGGAGAGAGAGAGAAAAATAGAGGGATGGAGAGATAGACACACACCCACACATACACACACACACTGACACACAGATTGGGGGCGAGCTGATGTCATCCGTTTGGATGTGTGGCCCCGGGGTGTGTGTGTGTGTATGTGTTTGCGTGTGTGCCTGTGTCTCTGTGCAGTCCAGACACAGTGGGACTGATGGTGGATGTGAAAGTGCGGCTGTCAGCTTAATCCTCACACTGCAGCCAGAGATGTCCTATCCCGGCCAGAGACCACATTACCACCCAATGACACAATCTGTTTGTCAGGGACGCCTGCCTGCCTGTCTCCATGGCTGTCTACCTGCCTGCCTACTCTGATTCAGTTATAACGCCCTATCACAGCCAGTTAGGCCTGAAGCTTAAGGCGGCCATACTGGCAGACAACAGGTCCACATACAGTGCCTTGCGAAAGTATTCGGCCCCCTTGAACTTTGCGACCTTTTGCCACATTTCAGGCTTCAAACATAAAGATATAAAACTGTATTTTTTTGTGAAGAATCAACATCAAGTGGGACACAATCATGAAGTGGAACGACATTTATTGGATATTTCTAACTTTTTTAACAAATCAAAAACTGAAAAATTGGGCGTGCAAAATTATTCAGCCCCTTTACTTTCAGTGCAGCAAACTCTCTCCAGAAGTTCAGTGAGGATCTCTGAATGATCCAATGTTGACCTAAATGACTAATGATGATAAATACAATCCACCTGTGTGTAATCAAGTCTCCGTATAAATGCACCTGCACTGTGATAGTCTCAGAGGTCCGTTAAAAGCGCAGAGAGCATCATGAAGAACAAGGAACACACCAGGCAGGTCCGAGATACTGTTGTGAAGAAGTTTAAAGCCGGATTTGGATACAAAAAGATTTCCCAAGCTTTAATCATCCCAAGGAGCACTGTGCAAGCGATAATATTGAAATGGAAGGAGTATCAGACCACTGCAAATCTACCAAGACCTGGCCGTCCCTCTAAACTTTCAGCTCATACAAGGAGAAGACTGATCAGAGATGCAGCCAAGAGGCCCATGATCACTCTGGATGAACTGCAGAGATCTACAGCTGAGGTGGGAGACTCTGTCCATAGGACAACAATCAGTCGTATATTGCACAAATCTGGCCTTTATGGAAGAGTGGCAAGAAGAAAGCCATTTCTTAAAGATATCCATAAAAGTGTTGTTTAAAGTTTGCCACAAGCCACCTGGGAGACACACCAAACATGTGGAAGAAGGTGCTCTGGTCAGATGAAACCAAAATGGAACTTTTTGGCAACAATGCAAAACGTTATGTTTGGCGTAAAAGCAACACAGCTCATCACCCTGAACACACCATCCCCACTGTCAAACATGGTGGTGGCAGCATCATGGTTTGGGCCTGCTTTTCTTCAGCAGGGACAGGGAAGATGGTTAAAATTGATGGGAAGATGGATGGAGCCAAATACAGGACCATTCTGGAAGAAAACCTGATGGAGTCTGCAAAAGACCTGAGACTGGGACGGAGATTTGTCTTCCAACAAGACAATGATCCAAAACATAAAGCAAAATCTACAATGGAATGGTTCAAAAATAAACATATCCAGGTGTTAGAATGGCCAAGTCAAAGTCCAGACCTGAATCCAATCGAGAATCTGTGGAAAGAACTGAAAACTGCTGTTCACAAATGCTCTCCATCCAACCTCACTGAGCTCGAGCTGTTTTGCAAGGAGGAATGGGAAACAATTTCAGTCTCTCGATGTGCAAAACTGATAGAGACATACCCCAAGCGACTTACAGCTGTAATCGCAGCAAAAGGTGGCGCTACAAAGTATTAACGTAAGGGGGCTGAATAATTTTGCACGCCCAATTTTTCAGTTTTTGATTTGTTAAAAAAGTTTGAAATATCCAATATATGTCGTTCCACTTCATGATTGTGTCCCACTTGTTGTTGATTCTTCACAAAAAAATACAGTTTTATATCTTTATGTTTGAAGCCTGAAATGTGGCAAAAGGTCGCAAAGTTCAATGGGGCCGAATACTTTCGCAAGGCACTGTACCATCATGACCCTATTTGGTTTCATGGCCGAGCTCTGGATTGTTCCATTGCTATCTGAAGTGGTTTTCACCCAGGTCGTTTATTTGCTACAGCCCTACTGTCCATTTTGTCAGTTTGGATTGAAGCGTTAGTCTCTTGAGTCCTGCTTGGGATTTGAACCCATAACCGTGTTGGGTCAGAGGTGGAAATAATCAGTGCTCCACATGGTGGCAATCATCCACACAGCAACCACTGACCCTTTAAATTCAGAGGTTGAGCCACACCAGGAACCTCTATCACCACCAGCTGTGTGTGTGTTGTGTGTGAGTGTGTGCATTTGCTATTCATGTTTGTGCATTTACTGTATGTGTGCGTGTGTACTTACAATGTGTGTGTGTGTATTTACTGTGTGTGTGTGTGTGTGTGTTTACTGTGTGAATGTGTGTGTTTACTGTGATCATACTAGTAGCGAGAGATGTGGCAGGTCTGTAAACTAGAGAGGGAGGGGTTTAACAACATACATGGCATCCCTTTACAATGAGAAGTGTTCCCTGTCGTTCTCTGACATCTGTTTAATGGCTGCTCCAATTAGAGAAGAGTGTGGTGACCCTCCCTTGTGTGACTGGAGTTTATACATGAGTGTAACCGGTGTGAAATGGCTAGCTAGTTAGCAGATAGATAGGTAACAATGCTTTTAGGGTGATGGTTGGCGGTTGGCGATGTGTTCAGCGGGTCCCTGGTTCAAGCCCAGGTTGGGGCAAGGAGAGGGACAGAAGCAACACTGTTACATGAGCAACACACACAACTTAAAAGACGGAATTCTTGGTGATGATTTCAAACGGTACTTGGGATGATTAAGGTATACAAGTATGTGACATTTAGATCTCAACACACACTGCTATACACCACATCAGTAGTATACTGAGAATACATTGAGTCAATTTACACAAAGTAAATGCAAAAACACTGATTTTGCTGATAGTTGCTACATTGAGGAATGTTTGACGTACCTTGACTGTGATATGTGGTTATCCCACCTAGCTACCTGAAGTTGAATGTCACTAACTGTAAGTCGCTCTGGATGAGAGCGTCTGCTAAATGACTCAAATGTCAGTGTGATGTAATGGCTCCTATCATCTGAAATGAAACCAGGCTACATGACGTGAAACAACGAAGAGTAACTGACCCCAAACTTAGTCACCAGTTCTCCAAATGATACTCAAGTTAATATGAAAATCATAAATAATAAAGACATTCCATGCATTATTTATGACATTTTTCTTCCCTCGCAGCTCTCCTACTTCTCGCTCGCGGCACAAAATGTGTTCTAGAAATGTACTCACCAACTTGCTGTGTGGAGTAAATAATGGCTTGAGGAAAATGTTTTATAGAATTAATCATGAAAATGAAATACATATTTACAGAGAAGAAGGTGGGGTTTGTGTGTGTGTGTGTGTGTGTGTGTGTGTGTGTGTGTGTGTGTGTGTGTGTGTGTGTGTGTGTGTGTGTGTGTGTGTGTGTGTGTGTGTGTGTGTGTGTGTGTGTGTGTGTGGGGAGCATGAGCACAGGCAGTCAGATGGAAAGGGGGTTGAATGAGGGGGACGTTTCCATACACTGCGTATATTCACCGATAGTGTAACAACGTGTCTGTGTGAATTACACTCTATCGCACAAGGCTATTTTCCTTTCGCTTCCATTCTCTTAAACACGCATAACTTTAAACGTGACATAATAGATAAACAGGGAATACAATGTATATGTAAATGAATGCTTGGCTTGTCTACTGAACGAATATCTGATGAGTTTTGTGTCTCTGATTGGTTAAAGTCATTAATTCATCACTGTGGTGTTGCCAGCGAATCAAGAAAGTCAATTACTGACGCGGTTCCTGTTTAAACACACATCAACAATACATCCGTGGACATACAGTATAAAGCAGAAGGCTACTGTACGTACTGTATGAGCAACATTTGAAAGCTTATGAAGAATTCCCATCCAAACAGATCTGAGGGACACTGTTTTCTCTGAAGCAGGGCTCTTTTTCACGTCTTGTCTAATCATCAGGTAAATTAAGGTGGCAAAGAGAAGTAATCACCTTTATAAAATGAATACATTTGGTAGGTAGCCTAGGTGCAGGTAGCCTAGCGGTAGGTAGCCTAGCGGTAGGTAGCCTAGCGGCAGGTAGCCTAGCAGTAGGTAGCCTAGCGGTAGGTAGCCTAGCGGTAGGTAGCCTGGTGGTTAGAGTGTTGGACTAGTAACCGAAAGGTTGCAAAATCAATGTCCCCGAGCTGACAAGGTAAAAATCTGTCGTTCTACCCCTGAATAAGGCAGTTAACCCACTGTTCCTAGGCTGTCATTGAAAATAAGAATTTGTTCTTAACTGACTTGCCTAGTTAAATAAAGGTAAATAAAGGTAAAATTAAAATTATTTTGACCTCCCCACAATATTATTGGAAGAGGAAGTGTGAACTCTAACATAGCCTATTAGTTATAAAGTTAACTCCAAACACATTTTCCCTAATAACAGCTGTTAATCTGATTGAACAAAGGTTAGCCATGTGTTGGCAAAAATGTATATCCAAGTCAAGAAAGTTTACCAGCAGCACTTGCTGCGTCTGGTAGTCGTGTGTGCTTTTTCAAAGCCTGTGACAGACACTCCAGTGAGTGTAATTAGCTCAATGTTAGGAGTAGAGGAGTAAAGTTGACATCATTAGAAAGATATACTCCTCTTAAATACTGTAGGTATATCATTGAAAATGTGTTTATTCTGTTGTTGCTAGCGATATTCATAAAAACATTGAGGACCCTCTCTAGAGTGTTCTCATTTTCCTCCGTTCTCTTTTCCTCTCTCTCTTCCTCCCCCCAGCCCCTCCATCTCTCTTCCTCCCCCAGGCCCTCCATCTCTCTTCCTCCCCCAGGCCCTCCATCTCTCTTCCTCCCCCAGGCCCTCCATCTCTTCCTCCCCCAGGCCCTCCATCTCTCTTCCTCCCCCAGCCCCTCCATCTCTCTTCCTCCCCCAGCCCCTCCATCTCTCTTCCTCCCCCAGCCACTCCATCTCTCACCTCCCCTCTGCCTCCTACTTTCTCTTCCTCCCCCAGCCCCTCCATCTCTCACCTCCCCTCTGCCTCCTACTTCCTCTTCCCCCCCATCTCTCTTCCTCCCCTCTGCCTCCTACTCTCTCTTCCTCCCCCAGCCCCTCCATCTCTCTTCCTCCCCCAGCCCCTCCATCTCTCTTCCTCCCCCAGCCCCTCCATCTCTCTTCCTCCCCCAGCCCCTCCATCTCTCTTCCTCCCCCAGCCCCTCCATCTCTCTTCCCCCCTCCATCTCTCACCTCCCCTCTGCCTCCTACTTTCTCTCTCTATGTCCGTCCTCTCATGGCAGCATGGTGTTCTGTCCCTCCCTCCCTTTCCCTCCCATCCCCCTCTCTCCTGTCCTCTCACTCTCCCTCATGGTATTTCCTCTTTCCGTCATCATTTTCCATTCATACTGGATCCAATTACCGTCTCGCTCCGAGGCCCTTCCCGCCTGTGGCCCCTCTCTCTCTAACAGCCCAGCCACATCCATAGAACATCCATCTGAGGGCCACCATCTCTCGCCCTCCCTCTCTCTTTTACTTCTTCTCTCTCTCTTGACTGTCACTTTCTCTCTGTCCCCTCTCCCTCAGTCTCTCTCTCTTTCCCCTCTGTCTGTCTCTCTAACTATCTCCACCTCTCTCGATCTTTCTCTCTGCTACCAATAATCTATCCAGCCTTCCACAACGGGACTGCCAGCTCTGCACAAACTCTAATTGGATCATTTTAAAGGTGCTCACCATGACCACTCTCACCAATGTAATTATGTTTTTTCCTCCTCCTTCATTTAATGCTGTGGGCTGGGACAGACGGGAAGAACTCAGTGCCCTTCCACAGAACGGCTGAAACACTTTGGGTTTTACAGTTGGGCTAATCCAATTCCACCCACAGAGAAATCATCCCATGCCATATATATATACTTTTCAACAGGCTTTTTTATGGGCCACCGTAAAAGCCATTCAAGCAGTATTGAATATCCCGGCCTCATTGATTTCAAATAGTGAAAAAAAGGGGTCTTTGTGTCTGTCTGTCTGTCTGTCTGTCTGTCTGTCTGTCTGTCTGTCTGTCTGTCTGTCTGTCTGTCTGTCTGTCTGTCTGTCTGTCTGTCTGTCTGTCTGTCTGTCTGTCTGTCTGTCTGTCTGTCTGTCTGTCTGTCTGTCTGTCTGTCTGTCTGTCTGTCTGTCTGTCTGTCTGTCTGTCTGTCTGTCTGTCTGTCTGTCTGTCTGTCTGTCTGTCTGTACAAACATATATATGTGTCTCTCTCTTTCTCTACCCACAGCTGGTTTCCCTTCTAAACCCCCTCCAAACTCTCCTCTCCTCCGCCACCTGTAAAGTCATTCCGGAACGCTCTCCACAAACTCTCCTGACAGAATGCAAATTAGCAGATTTTTCTAGTGATTCATTCCAGCACTTTTGAGGCGATTAGGGGAAGTCAATCAGATGAATAATATATAGACTATCAAAATGCCACAGTGTGGGGGCAAGAGGAGAATGGAGGGGGGAGGTGCCATCAGCAGCTTAGTGACAATAAACAATACACACTACACCTCTGTGTGCAGGACAGAGACATGGGAGAGGACACGCTACACCTCTGTGTGCAGGACAGAGACATGGGAGAGGACACGCTACACCTCTGTGTGCAGGACAGAGACATGGGAGAGGACACGCTACACCTCTGTGTGCAGGACAGAGACATGGGAGAGGACACGCTACACCTCTGTGTGCAGGACAGAGACATGGGAGAGGACACGCTACACCTCTGTGTGCAGGACAGAGACATGGAAGAGGACACACTACACCTCTGTGTGCAGGACAGAGACATGGGAGAGGACACGCTACACCTCTGTATGCACGACAGAGACATGGGAGAGGACACACTACACCTCTGTGTGCAGGACAGAGACATGGGAGAGGACACGCTACACCTCTGTGTGCACGACAGAGGCATGGGAGAGGACACGCTACACCTCTGTGTGCACGACAGAGACATGGGAGAGGACACGCTACACCTCTGTGTGCAGGACAGAGACATGGGAGAGGACACGCTACACCTCTGTGTGCAGGACAGAGACATGGGAGAGGACACGCTACACCTCTGTGTGCAGGACAGAGACATGGGAGAGGACACACTATACCTCTGTGTGCAGGACAGAGACATGGGAGAGGACAGAGACATGGGAGAGGACACACTATACCTCTTTGTGCAGGACAGAGAAATGGGAGAGGACACGCTACACCTCTGTGCAGGACAGAGAAATAGGAGAGGACACGCTACACCTCTGTGTGCAGGACAGAGACATGGGAGAGGACACACTATACCTCTGTGTGCAGGACAGAGACATGGGAGAGGACAGAGACATGGGAGAGGACACACTATACCTCTTTGTGCAGGACAGAGAAATGGGAGAGGACACGCTACACCTCTGTGCAGGACAGAGAAATAGGAGAGGACACGCTACACCTCTGTGTGCAGGACAGAGACATGGGAGAGGATACGCTACACCTCTGTGTGCAGGACAGAGACATGGGAGAGGACACGCTACACCTCTGTGTGCAGGACAGAGAAATAGGAGAGGACACGCTACACCTCTGTGTGCAGGACAGAGAAATAGGAGAGGACACGCTACACCTCTGTGTGCAGGACAGAGAAATAGGAGAGGACACGCTACACCTCTGTGTGCAGGACAGAGAAATAGGAGAGGACACGCTACACCTCTGTGTGCAGGACAGAGAAATAGGAGAGGACACGCTACACCTCTGTGTGCAGGACAGATAAATAGGAGAGGACACGCTACACCTCTGTGTGCAGGACAGAGAAATAGGAGAGGACACGCTACACCTCTGTGTGCAGGACAGAGAAATAGGAGAGGACACGCTACACCTCTGTGTGCAGGACAGAGAAATAGGAGAGGACACGCTACACCTCTGTGTGCAGGACAGAGAAATAGGAGAGGATTGTTGGATGTTGACTGGAAACTAGACTGGGGCAAAACCTGCACTGTCTCCAACAGGTGAAATTCAATTCTAGTCCGTTCCGTTCAATTCAGCATTCCTCAGTCTGCTCATTCCTCAGATATATGCCTACCATAGAAACAACTGTTAGTGAGTTGACTGGCAGCATGAGTCTGCTCATTCCTCAGATATATGCCTACCATAGAAACAACTGTTAGTGAGTTGACTGGCAGCATGAGTCTGCGCATTCCTCAGATATATGCCTACCATAGAAACAACTGTTAGTGAGTTGACTGGCAGCATGAGTCTGCTCATTCCTCAGATATATGCCTACAATAGAAACAACTGTTAGTGAGTTGACTGGCAGCATGAGTCTGCTCATTCCTCAGATATATGCCTACCATAGAAACAACTGTTAGTGAGTTGACTGGCAGCATGAGTCTGCTCATTCCTCAGATATATGCCTACCATAGAAACAACTGTTAGTGAGTTGACTGGCAGCATGAGTCTGCTCATTCCTCAGATATATGCCTACCATAGAAACAACTGTTAGTGAGTTGACTGGCAGCATGAGTCTGCTCATTCCTCAGATATATGCCTACAATAGAAACAACTGTTAGTGAGTTGACTGGCAGCATGAGTCTGCTCATTCCTCAGATATATGCCTACCATAGAAACAACTGTTAGTGAGTTGACTGGCAGCATGAGTCTGCTCATTCCTCAGATATATGCCTACCATAGAAACAACTGTTAGTGAGTTGACTGGCAGCATGAGTCTGCTCATTCCTCAGATATATGCCTACCATAGAAACAACTGTTAGTGAGTTGACTGGCAGCATGAGTCTGCTCATTCCTCAGATATATGCCTACCATAGAAACAACTGTTAGTGAGTTGACTGGCAGCATGAGTCTGCTCATTCCTCAGATATATGCCTACAATAGAAACAACTGTTAGTGAGTTGACTGGCAGCATGAGTCTGCTCATTCCTCAGATATATGCCTACCATAGAAACAACTGTTAGTGAGTTGACTGGCAGCATGAGTCTGCTCATTCCTCAGATATATGCCTACAATAGAAACAACTGTTAGTGAGTTGACTGGCAGCATGAGTCTGCTCATTCCTCAGATATATGCCTACAATAGAAACAACTGTTAGTGAGTTGACTGGCAGCATGAGTCTGCTCATTCCTCAGATATATGCCTACAATAGAAACAACTGTTAGTGAGTTGACTGGCAGCATGAGTCTGCTCATTCCTCAGATATATGCCTACCATAGAAACAACTGTTAGTGAGTTGACTGGCAGCATGAGTCTGCTCATTCCTCAGAAATATGCCTACCATAGAAACAACTGTTAGTGAGTTGACTGGCAGCATGAGTCTGCTCATTCCTCAGATATATGCCTACCATAGAAACAACTGTTAGTGAGTTGACTGGCAGCATGAGTCTGCTCATTCCTCAGATATATGCCTACAATAGAAACAACTGTTAGTGAGTTGACTGGCAGCATGAGTCTGCTCATTCCTCAGATATATGCCTACCATAGAAACAACTGTTAGTGAGTTGACTGGCAGCATGAGTCTGCTCATTCCTCAGATATATGCCTACCATAGAAACAACTGTTAGTGAGTTGACTGGCAGCATGAGTCTGCTCATTCCTCAGATATATGCCTACAATAGAAACAACTGTTAGTGAGTTGACTGGCAGCATGAGTCTGCTCATTCCTCAGATATATGCCTACAATAGAAACAACTGTTAGTGAGTTGACTGGCAGCATGAGTCTGCTCATTCCTCAGATATATGCCTACAATAGAAACAACTGTTAGTGAGTTGACTGGCAGCATGAGTCTGCTCATTCCTCAGATATATGCCTACAATAGAAACAACTGTTAGTGAGTTGACTGGCAGCATGAGTCTGCTCATTCCTCAGATATATGCCTACCATAGAAACAACTGTTAGTGAGTTGACTGGCAGCATGAGTCTGCTCATTCCTCAGATATATGCCTACCATAGAAACAACTGTTAGTGAGTTGACTGGCAGCATGAGTCTGCTCATTCCTCAGATATATGCCTACCATAGAAACAACTGTTAGTGAGTTGACTGGCAGCATGAGTCTGCTCATTCCTCAGATATATGCCTACCATAGAAACAACTGTTAGTGAGTTGACTGGCAGCATGAGTCTGCTCATTCCTCAGATATATGCCTACAATAGAAACAACTGTTAGTGAGTTGACTGGCAGCATGAGTCTGCTCATTCCTCAGATATATGCCTACCATAGAAACAACTGTTAGTGAGTTGACTGGCAGCATGAGTCTGCTCATTCCTCAGATATATGCCTACCATAGAAACAACTGTTAGTGAGTTGACTGGCAGCATGAGTCTGCTCATTCCTCAGATATATGCCTACAATAGAAACAACTGTTAGTGAGTTGACTGGCAGCATGAGTCTGCTCATTCCTCAGATATATGCCTACAATAGAAACAACTGTTAGTGAGTTGACTGGCAGCATGAGTCTGCTCATTCCTCAGATATATGCCTACAATAGAAACAACTGTTAGTGAGTTGACTGGCAGCATGAGTCTGCTCATTCCTCAGATATATGCCTACCATAGAAACAACTGTTAGTGAGTTGACTGGCAGCATGAGTCTGCTCATTCCTCAGATATATGCCTACCATAGAAACAACTGTTAGTGAGTTGACTGGCAGCATGAGTCTGCTCATTCCTCAGATATATGCCTACAATAGAAACAACTGTTAGTGAGTTGACTGACAGCATGAGTCTGCTCATTCCTCAGATATATGCCTACCATAGAAACAACTGTTAGTGAGTTGACTGGCAGCATGAGTCTGCTCATTCCTCAGATATATGCCTACCATAGAAACAACTGTTAGTGAGTTGACTGGCAGCATGAGTCTGCTCATTCCTCAGATATATGCCTACCATAGAAACAACTGTTAGTGAGTTGACTGGCAGCATGAGTCTGCTCATTCCTCAGATATATGCCTACAATAGAAACAACTGTTAGTGAGTTGACTGGCAGCATGAGTCTGCTCATTCCTCAGATATATGCCTACCATAGAAACAACTGTTAGTGAGTTGACTGGCAGCATGAGTCTGCTCATTCCTCAGATATATGCCTACAATAGAAACAACTGTTAGTGAGTTGACTGGCAGCATGAGTCTGCTCATTCCTCAGATATATGCCTACCATAGAAACAACTGTTAGTGAGTTGACTGGCAGCATGAGTCTGCTCATTCCTCAGATATATGCCTACAATAGAAACAACTGTTAGTGAGTTGACTGGCAGCATGAGTCTGCTCATTCCTCAGATATATGCCTACAATAGAAACAACTGTTAGTGAGTTGACTGGCAGCATGAGTCTGCTCATTCCTCAGATATATGCCTACAATAGAAACAACTGTTAGTGAGTTGACTGGCAGCATGAGTCTGCTCATTCCTCAGATATATGCCTACCATAGAAACAACTGTTAGTGAGTTGACTGGCAGCATGAGTCTGCTCATTCCTCAGATATATGCCTACCATAGAAACAACTGTTAGTGAGTTGACTGGCAGCATGAGTCTGCTCATTCCTCAGATATATGCCTACCATAGAAACAACTGTTAGTGAGTTGACTGGCAGCATGAGTCTGCTCATTCCTCAGATATATGCCTACCATAGAAACAACTGTTAGTGAGTTGACTGGCAGCATGAGTCTGCTCATTCCTCAGATATATGCCTACAATAGAAACAACTGTTAGTGAGTTGACTGGCAGCACTCTGGAGTTTAAGACCTAACTGCATAGTCTGAGGGACAAAAAAGCTATTATATGAATGCACCTATCTGATCCAGGAGAGGTGACGGTGAGAACAGCTCTCTATGAGGCAGCACCACAGAGACAGGTGATGGTGAGAACAGCAGTCTATGAGGCAGCAGCACAGACAGGTGACGGTGAGAACAGCTCTCTATGAGGCAGCACCACAGAGACAGGTGATGGTGAGAACAGCAGTCTATGAGGCAGCAGCACAGAGACAGGTGACGGTGAGAACAGCCGTCTATGGGGCAGCAGAACAGAGACAGGTGATGGTGAGAACAGCAGTCTATGAGGCAGCAGCACAGAGACAGGTGATGGTGAGAACAGCAGTCTATGAGGCAGCAGCACAGAGACAGGTGATGGTGAGAACAGCAGTCTATGAGGCAGCAGCACAGAGACAGGTGATGGTGAGAACAGCAGTCTATGAGGCAGCAGCACAGAGACAGGTGATGGTGAGAACAGCAGTCTATGAGGCAGCAGCACAGAGACAGGTGATGGTGAGAACAGCAGTCTATGAGGCAGCAGCACAGAGACAGGTGATGGTGAGAACAGCAGTCTATGAGGCAGCAGCACAGAGACAGGTGATGGTGAGAACAGCAGTCTATGGGGCAGCAGCACAGAGACAGGTGATGGTGAGAACAGCAGTCTATGAGGCAGCAGCACAGAGACAGGTGATGGTGAGAACAGCAGTCTATGAGGCAGCAGCACAGAGACAGGTGATGGTGAGAACAGCAGTCTATGAGGCAGCAGCACAGACAGGTGATGGTGAGAGCAGCAGTCTATGAGGCAGCAGCACAGAGACAGGTGATGGTGAGAACAGCAGTCTATGAGGCAGCAGCACAGAGACAGGTGATGGTGAGAACAGCAGTCTATGAGGCAGCAGCACAGAGACAGGTGATGGTGAGAACAGCAGTCTATGAGGCAGCAGCACAGAGACAGGTGATGGTGAGAGCAGCAGTCTATGAGGCAGCAGCACAGACAGGTGATGGTGAGAGCAGCAGACTATGAGGCAGCAGCACAGAGACAGGTGATGGTGAGAACAGCAGGAGTCGTCTGACTTCCTCTCCTCCTCAGCAGACCTGAGTAACAGAAGGAGAGTCGTCTGACCTCCTCTCCTCATCAGCAGACCTGAGTAACAGAAGGAGAGTCGTCTGACCTCCTCTCCTCATCAGCAGACCTGAGTAACAGAAGGAGAGTCGTCTGACCTCCTCTCCTCATCAGCAGACCTGAGTAACAGAAGGAAAGAGTCGTCTGACCTCCTCCCCTCATCAGCAGACCTGAGTAACAGAATGAAAGAGTCGTCTGACTTCCTCTCCTCATCAGCAGACCTGAGTAACAGAAGGAAAGAGTCGTCTGACCTCCTCTCCTCATCAGCAGACCTGAGTAACAGAAGGAAAGAGTCGTCTGACCTCCTCCCCTCATCAGCAGACCTGAGTAACAGAAGGAAAGAGTCGTCTGACCTCCTCCCCTCATCAGCAGACCTGAGTAACAGAAGGAAAGAGTCGTCTGACCTCCTCCCCTCATCAGCAGACCTGAGTAACAGAAGGAAAGAGTCGTCTGACCTCCTCTCCTCATCAGCAGACCTGAGTAACAGAAGGAAAGAGTCGTCTGACCTCCTCTCCTCATCAGCAGACCTGAGTAACAGAAGGAAAGAGTCGTCTGACCTCCTCTCCTCATCAGCAGACCTGAGTAACAGAAGGAAAGAGTCGTCTGACCTCCTCCCCTCATCAGCAGACCTGAGTAACAGAAGGAAAGAGTCGTCTGACCTCCTCCCCTCATCAGCAGACCTGAGTAACAGAAGGAAAGAGTCGTCTGACCTCCTCCCCTCATCAGCAGACCTGAGTAACAGAAGGAAAGAGTCGTCTGACCTCCTCCCCTCATCAGCAGACCTGAGTAACAGAAGGAAAGAGTCGTCTGACCTCCTCTCCTCATCAGCAGACCTGAGTAACAGAAGGAAAGAGTCGTCTGACCTCCTCCCCTCATCAGCAGACCTGAGTAACAGAAGGAAAGAGTCGTCTGACCTCCTCCCCTCATCAGCAGACCTGAGTAACAGAAGGAAAGAGTCGTCTGACCTCCTCCCCTCATCAGCAGACCTGAGTAACAGAAGGAAAGAGTCGTCTGACCTCCTCCCCTCATCAGCAGACCTGAGTAACAGAAGGAAAGAGTCGTCTGACCTCCTCTCCTCATCAGCAGACCTGAGTAACAGAAGGAAAGAGTCGTCTGACCTCCTCTCCTCATCAGCAGACCTGAGTAACAGAAGGAAAGAGTCGTCTGACCTCCTCCCCTCATCAGCAGACCTGAGTAACAGAAGGAAAGAGTCGTCTGACCTCCTCCCCTCATCAGCAGACCTGAGTAACAGAAGGAAAGAGTCGTCTGACCTCCTCCCCTCATCAGCAGACCTGAGTAACAGAAGGAAAGAGTCGTCTGACCTCCTCTCCTCATCAGCAGACCTGAGTAACAGAAGGAGAGTCGTCTGACTTCCTCTCCTCATCAGCAGACCTGAGTAACAGAAGGAAAGAGTCGTCTGACCTCCTCCCCTCATCAGCAGACCTGAGTAACAGAAGGAAAGAGTCGTCTGACCTCCTCCCCTCATCAGCAGACCTGAGTAACAGAAGGAAAGAGTCATCTGACTTCCTCTCCTCATCAGCAGACCTGAGTAACAGAAGGAAAGAGTCGTCTGACCTCCTCCCCTCATCAGCAGACCTGAGTAACAGAAGGAAAGAGTCGTCTGACTTCCTCTCCTCATCAGCAGACCTGAGTAACAGAAGGAAAGAGTCGTCTGACCTCCTCCCCTCATCAGCAGACCTGAGTAACAGAAGGAAAGAGTCGTCTGACTTCCTCTCCTCATCAGCAGACCTGAGTAACAGAAGGAAAGAGTCATCTGACCTCCTCCCCTCATCAGCAGACCTGAGTAACAGAAGGAAAGAGTCGTCTGACTTCCTCTCCTCATCAGCAGACCTGAGTAACAGAAGGAGAGTCGTCTCTGCTTTTAGTCTGTGTGCTCTGTCACATGATAACAGGGTCTCTTACACCTGGTCATGCGTTTAATGTTCATTTTATAGAGGTTGTAGCTCAGTGTAATGGACTAAATATACCATCACAGACGTTGTGTTGATGACTGGGCTGTACTTACAACATGAGTCAACAGGTTTAATTGAATCCATTCCATTTAACTTTTGCTTGTGCCCAGCCAGTAACCCGAGGACAGTAGCAGCTGTGTGGCGGTAGGGAGACTTCATACATCACGTCAGTAACCAACCCCTTGGTAGAAGTAGAGTACTAGAATGAATGGCCGTGTGAGTCATTACTGGGGCTATTTGAACCCTTGTGTCTTCCACCTGCCGCGCTCTGCAAGCATTCATCTCCCTACCTTCAAGACCAGTGATATCGGAATGCACTGCGCGGGTTGAGCATTGCGCTGCTTGTGTGTGTTTGTGTGTGAGTGTGTGTGTCAAACAGGGAGTAGCAGTACTGAGTGCATGTGCAGCGGTACAAGGTTATTGAGGGAGCCATGTACATACTGTGTAACTAGAGGTAAAGTAACTAGGCAACATGACAGATCTGTGTGTGTGTGTGAGATAGCCACGCGGTGAAGTCTGTACCTGCCCTGACAGTTTCTGAGCCCAGGGGATGGAAGCCCCTTATCAGCCGTACTCAGTCCTGCAGTGGGGCGGTGCATCCGTTCACACAGAAACACCACCGCCAAGGAAATATAGGGGGAAATAATTAAATACGCTGGGGAGGAAAGACACTGATTTATGTGTGTGTGTGTGTGTGTGTGTGTGTGTGTCTGGTGTGTGCGTTTCTGCCTGCGTGTAAACCTTAATCACCGTATTTGTAGTCCCTCTGCGAGCGGTACTAGACCAGGGGGAAATGAAAGAGAGACTACAGAGGGACAAAAAAATGATCAGGAAAATAATAAGTCTTGGTTCCGACACAAATATTACTCCGCTGTGATGGATGATAGTTGAAAGCCGAGGAGAGAGAAACTTCAAAGACTCCTTTACAGTGGCTGAGAAATGTTGGGAAGAGGACAAATTGAACTGGGTGTCTTTGTGTAAGACCCAATAACAATCCAAAGAAGGTTGTGTGTGTGTGTGTGTGAGAGAGTGAGTGAGTGAGAGAGAGAGAGATGGAGGGAGAGAGATGGAGGGAGAGAGAGATGGAGAGAGAGAGAGAGGGAGATGGAGAGAGAGAGGGAGAGAGAGAGGGAGATGGAGGGAGAGAGATGGAGGGAGAGAGAGAGAGGGAGGGAGATGGAGGGAGAGAGAGAGAGAGAGGGAGATGGAGGGAGAGAGAGAGAGAGAGAGAGGGAGATGGAGGGAGAGAGAGAGAGAGAGAGTCATGGCCATAACTAAAGAGTCAGGCATTAGACAGATCTCACACTGAGCAGTCATCAATGCTCTGGTGTTGACTGACAGGCAGGAAGACAGGCGACATCCATAAACTGTAGTGACTAAACATTGCTGACTGACATCTCTGTAATGTAATGAGATGATGAACACTAGACCATGTGAGGTCAGATGAGGAGTATTCACAATTCCCAATCGTTCACACCCTCTTAAGCCTTAGAAGATTCACATGTGAGGCCATGTGGTAGACAGAGAGAGTAAGGTAGTGTAGTAAACAATCAAAGATCAAGACTAATAGTGGTGAAAGTAGGACTCTACAATAAGGAAAACTACAGGTAAAAATAGACTTTATCTAGTCCTTGACCTATATGCAAATATGACTTTGGTGCTTGCGTCACGCCCTGACCTTAGATATCTCTGTTTTTCTATATATTTTGGTTAGGTCAGGGTGTGACTAGGGTGGGTACTCTAGTTTGTGTATGTCTAGGGTTTTTTTCATCTCGGGTTTTTGTATGTCTATGTTGGCCTGATATGGTTCCCAATCAGAGACAGCTGTTTATCGTTGTCTCTGATTGGGGATCATATTTAGGTAGCCATTTTCCCCGTTGTTAGTTGTGGGATCTTGTCTATGTTTAGTTGCCTGTCAGCACTAGTTTGTATAGCTTCACATTTAGTTTGGTTGTTTGTTGTTCATTCATTAAAAAGAGAATGTACGCATACCACGCTACACCTTGGTCAGATCCTTATGACGAACGTGACAGCATGTTGTTCTTCACATTACCGTCTCTGGTAAACACTATATCAGATAACGCACAGGATACAGAAGGTGTAAATGGTACAGTGAAATAGTTACTTGCATATATACATAGCAGCAATATGAAAAATATAAAGATAAAATAGTCCAGATAAACATATTGTGTAAATATTTTATAATTATTAAATGTTGCTTACTCAGACACTAGGGGTGTGCCGAGTACTAGGACAGTATCATAACGGACATGGGTTATTTTCGGGATACGATTATGCTCAGAGTATTTTTTGCAACTATCTGTGTTGACCCTGCTGCTCTGATTGGATAGAGTGTAACTGTATTTCTCCATCCACTCGCTTCATAGTTTCACCCCATCCCTTTTCCTTTAATGTTTCTGGTCATACCCGTGGTATACGGTCTGATATACCGCGGCTTTCAGCCAATCAGCATTCAGGGCTCGAACCACCCAGTTTATAATTGCTATCAAGCTATCAATGTGCATAATATCTCAAAAGTGGGGCAAGGGTAGGGCAAAAAGATGAAACGCTAATGTGCATTCTGACTGAGTGACAGTAAACCTGGCCGCCCTCTGCAAATTGAGGACACACATACACACCTACCCCTCCGTGCGCGTAGTTCCGGTTCCTAATCTGAAGCTTTTTTTGTAGTGAGAACGTGCAGGGAGATATTTTGCCAACATCTATTTAGGCATATTAAAACGCTTAAGTTTTTCAGATCAAGAGTAACATCCAATACAACTATCTACTGTCAATTTACGGATACGATTACGAATGCAGTCATTGCCGGCACACCCGTATCAGACACAATTGTCACAATAGCTAAGTGGATGGGTCACTATTGTCTAGACATGTACACATGTTCATGAAATACAATAGATGGCCTTAATCACCCCCAGACACACCTGGCTAACTTGATGGGTCCTGTAATCATGATCTGGCGAAGTGGAGTCCTTTGTTTAGACATGTAGCTAGCTAAACAATAAATCATAATCCTAACCCATACTACTAGCAATACAAACTGATTGTCATAGCTAGCCCCCGTACATGAAATGCTGTAGTATGAATCTGCAGGTAGCTAAAGCTAACCAACTAAGTTCAATGTTAGCTAGCTAGGTTACATTAGGCTAAAATTAGTGACGCAAATGCCTTTCTGAGATACAAATAATATTACTACACAGATCATACACATTATGTTAGTGAGCCAGAAAGCAAACGTTCGCTAGCTGGCTAACTTGAGGCTTTAACTTGCAATTCTAACAGAATTAGAAACGTATAATATCTGATAATGTAGCTAGACTCTTACCTGTATACATGGATGAACGCTTCAAGGCAGACTAGAACCCCTTTAACTACATTTTGTTTGCTTGTTTAACCCACATGGTTTCAAGTCACTCCGGTTGACCGTGTGCAGAAAGTAGTCCACTGTTTTCCACTGATCTTTGTCGATAGCGCCTGCTAAATTCAGGGCAGCAATGCTGTTGAGAGCAGTAACAACACCTTTGCAGTTCTCCATGGCTAACATTATATCTTTCAAAAAAAGCCGCGGTAGCAAGGATTATTTATACACATTGGGCAGCTCATGTTATAGACAGAAGCACGCTACATGGCAGACCAACACTCATCTCTCGGCATGTCCAGCCCATGCATTATCTTAGCCAATCATGGCTAGCGGGAAGTTTCCTGCCTTTTTCGATCGCTAAACAAACTAGGCTCATTATTTAACAATTTGATTCGTATTTACAGATGGCATACAAGTTTATTATTTAGCACATGAAATTTCACATTCCAAAAGGCATTTCAGCCCCCAAAAATATTTAAATAAATGTTCAAATGCCTCTCCTGTGAAGTAGTGACGTGCGACATACGCCTAGCTTCCTGAAACGGATCACGAATGGCAGAAGCGCTGAATGAATGTTTTTTCATAAGCATCAACTGCTGTTTTAGTGCGCGGGGTTACTCAAATTTCATTGGGTAAGACCTTCAACACACTGCCGTCAACGTGGCTCACATTACTTGACAATCACCTCACATGAACATATTTCCCATCGGGCCTGGTGTCAAATCAACGAAGGGGCGACAATGAAAAAGTGTGTTATCACCTGGAGATTTGAAAAACATGGAGGGTCTCAACACACTAGCTCAACAGTCCTACCCGTCATAGTCAGGGGCTGTTTGAGTGACAGGTGATAATGTCTCGGCTCCTGTGACAACGGTAAACTGATGGATGATGTGATGATGATATGGGTGGGAGTGTGTGTGTGTGTGTGTGTATGGTGCTATGGCTATACCTCCACAGAGAACATAGCAGCGGATCGACAGAGAAAGCTCAGTGAAACTAGTGCTTTAAGTGTGAATCTGTCACCGCCAATCAAATGTCCCAATCTTGGAATAATAAAGATGACTTGACTTGAAGGCTGAACTACTGAAGCCAGTCTGAAAAGTGAATGCAATAACACAGCTGAATAATGCGGCGCGAGAGAGGGAATGAAGGGTGGAGAGAAGGAGGCGAGGAAGAGTGTTAATGACCTCTGTGAAGCATTAGTACTGAGGTCATTAAAGCATTCATTAGAACGTCATTACGACGTAATTAAAACGTCATTCCCCCTCGTTACCCCGAGTAGAGAATTTTAATTTTATCAGGATAACTTTCCTGTAATGCAGGACATTTAAAACGTATTTAAGGTTTAAAAAGGCTTTAAAAAGTTTCTAATTTCCCATTTTAAAATGTCAGACTTGATTTTCCCATTCAAAAAATATATTAACCCCTACAAAAAAATGTCCATTAATTATAACCCACATAATAAGTCAAATGTTCTGTTGCTGCAGGATTATTTTTCTACTGTAGCAAACTGGCTCAAATGAAGATCATACATCTGTAGGCTAACTCCCACCCCGGCTGCTTGCACAGCATGGGAGAAAGAGAAAATACCGACACAACCCCAGTCTGAGATCTACAAGAGAGGATAGGAATACATTCGCACTGAGAAGGTTACATTTATCATAATACTGTATGAATCCAAGTGCATTGCAGAATTTTTCTCCAGGAAATTGTTCTTCTCTATACCTGATTAAATACAACGTCCCAGACACCTGCTTTCAGACTAAAACCTGTTCCCCTACAGAACCTGGGTTGTATTTATTTGGCACACCGTTGCAAAACATTTTTGCAACAAAAAAATGAATGCGAACGCTTCTTATTGGACAGGTAGTCCCTCCCAGTATTGTCCTGTTTGTCTTCCGTTTGGTACTTAATGAATACAACCCGCTAGATTTAGGTTTATATTGAATCAGTCTTTCTGTGATGTGACGCATAGAGCCTGTGTCTTCTCCTTTCCATATCTGGCCCTGGCACCTTCTCTCTCTCCCCTGTGTGTCTAACGCTGAGCCTAAGACGAAGGGGCTTAGACTCACGTTCAGTCAGGAGATCCAAGGGAGGAGAGGAAGGAAGGAAGAGTGGGGGATAAAGGAAGTGGAAAGGCATTATCCCGACAGGATGGTAATGCATATTTATGCCTCAGCCATATTGTTCCTATTACTCTAGGTACTCCACTGTATGCTGTAATAGACTGGTGTCAGGGAAGAGTTGCTCTAAACACTTCTGCTTTACCATGGCCTGTCTGCTCTGTAGTGTGGGACAACACCTGTCTTATCAAGCTTCCTCAATAAGTGCTATAGTCAGTGTGGGTGTGTGTGAGAGTTATCCGTATCTGACTATACTGAAGTAGGGTAATGTGTATGTAGTGTTTGGGAGATGGCATGTGTCTCCTGTGGTATGTCAGCAAACACAAGAAAAGCAAGGTTGTCTACAGTGCATTCGGAATGTATTCAGACCCCTTGACTTTTTCCACATTTTGTTATGTTGCAGCTTTATTCTAAAATGTATTACATCTTTTTTGGGGGGTTCATCGATCTAATGACAAAGCAAAAACAGTTTTTTTGACATTTTTTGCAAATCTATAAAAAAATAAAATTTGAAATAGCCTTTTCTCATAAGTATTCAGACCCTTGGCTTTGAGACTCCAAAATGAGCTCAGGTGCATCCTGTTTCCATTGATCATCCCTGAGATGTTTCTACAACTTGATTGGAGTCTACCTGTGGTAAATTCAATTGATTGGACATGATTTGGAAAGGCACACACCTGTCTAAGGTCCCAAAGTTGACAGTGCATGTCAGAGCAAAAACCAAGCCCTTAGGTTGAAGGAATTGTCCGTAGAGCTCAGAGACAGGATTGTGCCGAGTCACAGATCTAGGGAAGGGTACCAAAACCTTTCTGCATTATTGAAAGTACCCAAGAACACAGTGGCCTCCACTGACTGACCTCAGACTGATGTGAAGGTTCTTCTTCCAACAGGACAACGACCCTAAGCACACAGCCAAGACAACGCAGGAGCGGCTTCAGAACAAGTAACTGAATGTCCTTGAGTGGCCCAGCCAGAGCCCGGACTTCAACCCGATCCAACACCTCTGGACAGACCTGAAAATAACTGTAGCGATGCTCTCCATCCAACCTGACAGAGCTTGAGAGGATCTGCAGAGAAGAATGGGAGAAACTCCCCAAATACTGGTTTGCCAAGCTTGTAGCGTCATACCCAAGAAGACTCCAGGCTGTAATCGCTGCCAAAGGTGCTTCAACAAAGTACTGAGTAAAGGGTCTGAATATTTATGTAAATGTGATATTTCAGTTTTTTATGTCTAATAAATTAGCTGTTTTTGCTCTGTCATTATGGGGTATTGTGTGTAGATTGATGAGGGGAAAAAAACAATTTAATCAGTTATATAATAAGGATTTAACGTAACCAAATGTGGAAAAAGTCAAGGGGTTTGAATACTTCCCGAATGTCATGTATGTCATGTATCAACTTTGAATAAAGGAAACACAAACATAAAGTGTCTTAATAGGGAATTGGGCACCACGAGCCAGGACAGCTTCAATGCACCTTGGCATAGATTCTACAAGTGTCTTGAACTCTATTGGAGGGATGCAACACCATTCTTCCACAGGAAATTCCATCATTTGCTGTTGTTGATGGTGGTGGAAAACGCTGTCTCTGGCGCAGCTCTAGAATCTCCCATAAGTGTTCAATTGGGTTGAGATCTGGTGACTGAGACGGCCATGGCATATGGTTTACATTGCATAGAGAGAGAGAGAGATAGAGAGAGAGCGAGAGAGAGCGAGAGAGAGGTAGAGAGGTAGAGAGAGAGAGGGAGAGAGAGGGAGAGATAGGTAGAGAGAGGTAGAGAGAGAGAGGAGAGAGAGAGAGAGAGAGAGAGAGAGAGAGGGGTAGAGAGAGAGGTAGAGAGATAGAGAGAGAGAGAGAGAGAGAGAGGGGTAGAGAGAGAGGTAGAGAGAGAGAGAGAGAGAGAGAGAGAGAGAGAGAGAGAGAGAGAGGGGTAGAGAGAGAGGTAGAGAGGTAGAGAGAGAGAGGGAGAGAGAGGGAGAGATAGGTAGAGAGAGGTAGAGAGAGAGAGGGAGAGAGAGAGAGAGAGAGAGAGAGAGAGGGGTAGAGAGAGAGGTAGAGAGATATAGTTAGAGGGATAGAGAGAGAGAGGTAGAGAGAGAGAGAGAGGGGGTAGAGAGAGAGGTAGAGAGAGAGAGAGAGAGAGGGGTAGAGAGAGGTAGAGAGAAAGGGGTAGAGAGAAAGGGATAGAGAGAGGTAGAGAGAGGTAGAGAGGTAGAGAGGTAGAGAGAGAGAGAGATAGAGAGAGGTAGAGAGAGAGAGAGAGGTAGAGAGAGAGAGAGAGAGAGAGAGAGAGAGAGAGGTAGAGAGAGAGAGAGAGAGGTAGAGAGAGAGAGAGAGAGAGGTAGAGAGGTAGAGAGAGAGAGAGAGGTAGAGAGAGAGAGAGAGAGGTAGAGAGAGAGAGAGAGGTAGAGAGAGAGAGAGAGAGGTAGAGAGAGAGAGAGGTGTAGAGAGAGAGAGAGAGGTGTAGAGAGAGCGAGAGAGAGGTGTAGAGAGAGCGAGAGAGAGGTGTAGAGAGAGAGAGAGAGAGAGGAGAGGTAGAGAGAGAGAGAGGAGAGGTAGAGAGAGAGAGAGAGAGGTAGAGAGAGAGAGAGAGGTAGAGAGAGAGGTAGAGAGAGAGAGAGAGGTAGAGAGAGGTAGAGAGAGAGAGAGGTAGAGAGAGAGAGAGAGGTAGAGAGAGAGAGAGGTAGAGAGAGAGAGAGGTAGAGAGAGAGAGAGGTAGAGAGAGAGAGAGAGGTAGAGAGAGAGAGAGAGGTAGAGAGAGAGAGAGAGGTAGAGAGAGAGAGAGAGAGAGAGGTAGAGAGAGAGAGAGAGAGAGGTGTAGAGAGAGCGAGAGAGAGGTAGAGAGAGAGGAGAGGTAGAGAGAGAGAGGAGAGGTAGAGAGAGAGGAGAGGTAGAGAGAGAGAGAGGTAGAGAGAGAGGTAGAGAGGTAGAGAGAGAGTGAGGTAGAGAGGTAGAGAGAGAGTGAGGTAGAGAGGTAGAGAGAGAGAGAGAGAGGTAGAGAGAGAGGTAGAGAGAGAGGTAGAGAGAGCGAGAGAGAGAGAGGTGTAGAGAGAGCGAGAGAGAGGTGTAGAGAGAGCGAGAGAGAGGTGTAGAGAGAGCGAGAGAGAGGTGTAGAGAGAGCGAGAGAGAGGTGTAGAGAGAGCGAGAGAGAGGTGTAGAGAGAGCGAGAGAGAGGTGTAGAGAGAGCGAGAGAGAGGTGTAGAGAGAGCGAGAGAGGTAGAGAGAGAGAGGAGAGGTAGAGAGAGAGAGGAGAGGTAGAGAGAGAGAGAGAGAGGAGAGGTAGGAAGAGAGAGAGAGAGAGAGAGAGGGGTAGAGAGAGAGAGAGAGAGGTAGAGAGAGAGAGAGAGAGGTGTAGAGAGAGCGAGAGAGA
>NC_056445.1:21079102-21184102 GCF_018296145.1 Oncorhynchus tshawytscha
GAGGGAGAGAGAGAGGTAGAGAGAGAGAGAGGTAGAGAGAGAGAGAGGTAGAGAGAGGTAGAGAGAGAGAGAGAGAGAGAGAGGTAGAGAGAGGTAGAGAGAGAGGAGAGGTAGAGATCTGGGCTGTAAAGGTTAAATACTTCCGTCCAATAACAAAGGAGGAGGAGGCGACATACTGAGCTGAAAAGAGATTCAAGAGAGAGAACAGAATGAACACATTAAAGCTCTGTTCCCTTGAATCCTTTCTGTAATGGACCACACACACCGCACCGAATTTTCAACTGCCACTCGTCTGCCGTCCATCTGCTGTTCGTTCGGTGCTGTGTGTTTAATACCGGAACCGCTGGGCCTCGAGGTGGCCCCCTTTGAGCTAATGAGCATTCTGACTGCAACATCCTAATAGTGTAATTACTACATTTCATATATGCTATTGCAAAAACAGTCATTAGGTTTTGTTTATGAAGGTCTTGCGTAACATTAATACTAGAACCTGTTCCCCTACATTTTCTTCAAATGACACAAATAACACCATAGCAGTTTATGTTAGTGTATGTTACTGTAGGTTATACCTTATTCGTGGAGTGCCTTTGTTACAACTATGTGTTGGAACATGGTAAAAGCTTATTTTTTATTATATTATAACGTCAAAATAAAACAATACAGCAAGACTTGCGATCAAATTATGAAATCATTCATAGGAAAAAAATCTTTATAAGCACCAAGTGTGCTTGATAAATAGTACAAATCTGCACAAAAGCAATAATGGCATTATAATGAATATAACTGCAGATATGACAGCAGTCAAAAATAGTCAATGATTGTCTGCTTTTACATGGTAAAATGTCAACAGTGCGTTGCTGTTGTAGGGCCTGATCTCTCAGTGATGGCATTTTGTTGTGCTCATAATCAACAATACTGTAGCATTGTCACCAGCTTGTTCTATTCAAATGGTGCCGTCCTTCCTCTCTCCTGTCCCACCATTTAATTTGGTGGTGGCCGGGCGCCTGCTCAGTGCGCACCATTCTGGCTTTTAGAGCTTAGGCCTCGGAGGTTCAGACTGAGGATCAGAATCAGAAGAATAATCATCAGAGGTGTCATGACTCATTTCGGTATAGTTTTGGTTCAGTTGCTAGGAAACTATCGGGGTGATTATAAACTGGGCACTTCACCTTGAACTGTCGGGAGAAGGAGGTGAGCAGGCCCTACTGTCGGGAGAAGGAGGTGAGCAGGCCCTACTGTCGGGAGAAGGAGGTGAGCAGGCCCTACTGTCGGGAGAAGGATTGCAGCAGGCCCTACTGTCGGGAGAAGGATTGCAGCAGGCCCTACTGTCGGGAGAAGGAGTGCAGCGGGCCCTACTGTCGGGAGAAGGAGTGCAGCGGGCCCTACTGTCGGGAGAAGGAGTGCAGCGGGCCCTACTGTCGGGAGAAGGAGTGCAGCGGGCCCTACTGTCGGGAGAAGGAGTGCAGCGGGCCCTACTGTCGGGAGAAGGAGTGCAGCGGGCCCTACTGTCGGGAGAAGGAGTGCAGCGGGCCCTACTGTCGGGAGAAGGAGTGTAGCGGGCCCTACTGTCGGGAGAAGGAGTACAGCGGGCCCTACTGTCGGGAGAAGGAGGTGAGCAGGCCCTACTGTCGGGAGAAGGCCCTACTGTCGGGAGAAGGAGGTGAGCAGGCCCTACTGTCGGGAGAAGGAGGTGAGCAGGCCCTACTGTCGGGAGAAGGAGCTGAGCAGGCCCTACTGTCGGGAGAAGGAGGTGAAGAAGGCCCTACTGTCGGGAGAAGGAGCTGAGCAGGCCCTACTGTCGGGAGAAGGGGGTGAAGAAGGCCCTACTGTCGGGAGAAGGAGCTGAGCAGGCCCTACTGTCGGGAGAAGGCGGTGAAGAAGGCCCTACTGTCGGGAGAAGGAAGTGAGCAGGCCCTACTGTTGGGAGAAGGAGGTGAAGAAGGCCCTACTGTCGGGAGAAGGAGCTGAGCAGGCCCTACTGTCGGGAGAAGGAGGTGAAGAAGGCCCTACTGTCAGGAGAAGGAGGTGAGCAGGCCCTACTGTCGGGAGAAGGAGGTGAAGAAGGCCCTACTGTCGGGAGAAGGAGGTGAGCAGGCCCTACTGTCGGGAGAAGGAGGTGAGCAGGCCCTACTGTCGGGAGAAGGAGGTGAAGAAGGCCCTACTGTCGGGAGAAGGAGGTGAAGAAGGCCCTACTGTTGGGAGAAGGAGGTGAAGAAGGCCCTACTGTCGGGAGAAGGAGGTGAAGAAGGCCCTACTGTTGGGAGAAGGAGGTGAAGAAGGCCCTACTGTCGGGAGAAGGAGGTGAAGAAGGCCCTACTGTCGGGAGAAGGAGGTGAAGAAGGCCCTACTGTTGGGAGAAGGAGGTGAAGAAGGCCCTACTGTCGGGAGAAGGAGGTGAAGAAGGCCCTACTGTTGGGAGAAGGAGCGGCAATGAGGGAAAACAATACAAAAAATGATGTGCCCTCCTAACCAAGTGCAAACCTAAAGGTGGAATCGGTTTGCACTTGGTTTGCAAATTACTTGCTACTAAGCTGGAGGCCCTGTGTCTCAACACGGCCCTGTGCAATTGGGTCCAGGACTTTCTGACGGGTCTCCCCCAGGTGGTGAAGGTAGGAAACAACATCTCCACTTCGCTGACCCTCAACACTGGGGCCCCACAAGGGTGCATGCTCACCCCCCTCCTGTACTCCCTGTTCACCCACGACTGCGTGGCCATGCAGACGACACAACAGTAGTGGGCTTGATTACCAACAACGATGAGACAGCCTACAGGGAGTAGATGAGGGCACTCAGAGTGTGGTGTCAGGAAAACAACCTCTCACTCAACGTCAACAAAACAAAGGAGATGATTGTGGACTTCACAGTAGAGGGAGCACTCCCCTGTCCATATCGAATGGACAGCAGTAGAGAAGTTCCTCGGTGTACACATCACAGACAAAATGAAATGGTCCACTCGCACAGACAGTGTGGTGAAGAAGGCGCAACAGCGCCTCTTCAACCTCAGGAGGCTGAAGAAATGTGGCTTGTCAACCAAAACCCTGACAAACTTTTACAGATGCACAATCGAGAGCATCCTGTCGGGCTGTATCACTGCCTGGTACAGCAACTGCATCGCCCTCAACTGCAAGGCACTCCAGAGGGTGGTACGGTCGGCACAACACATCACCGGGGGCAAACTGCCTGCCCTCCATGACACCTACAGCACCCGATGTCACAGGAAGGCCATCAAAGATCATCAAGGATATCAACCACCTGAGCCACTGCCTGTTCACCCCGCTATCATCCAGAATGCGAGGTCAGTATAGATGCATCAAAGCAGGGACCGAGAGACTGAAAAACAGCTTCTATCTCAAGGCCATCAGACTGCTAAACAGCAATCACTAGCTCAGAGAGGCTGCTGCCTACATTGAGATCCAATCACTGGCCACTTTAATGCAAATAGTCTGGGGAACCATTTGATTAGCTGTTCGGGAGTCTTGTGGCTTGGGGGTAGAAGCTGTTAAGAAGCCTTTTGGACATAGACTTGGAGCTCCGGTACCGCTTGCCGTGTGTTAGCAGAGAGAACAGTCAATGACTAGGGTGGCTGGAGTCTTTGACAATTTTTAGGGCCTTCCTCTGACACCACCTGGTATAGAGGTCCTGGATGGCAGAAAGCTTGGCCCCAGTGATGAGCAAAACCTTGAGACTTCCTTAATATTAGATTTTGTGCACCAGCTGTTGTTTACAAATATACACAGACCGTCACCCCTTGTCTTACCGGAGGCAGCTGTTCTATCTTGCCGATGCAGCGTAAACCCCGCCAACGTTCAGCCACGACTCGGTGAAACACAAGTTATTACATTTCTCAATGTCCTGTTGGTAGAATATTCGTCATTGTAGCTCATCTATTTTGTTATCCAAAGATTGTACGTTGGCTAATCAGACTGATGGTAGAGGCAGATTACCCACTCGCCGTCGGATCCTTACAAGGCACCTCAACCTACGTCCCCGATATCTCCGTCTCTTTCTCATGTGAATGATGGGGATGTGGGCCTTGTCAGGTGTCTGAAGTAAATATTTCACGTCCGACTCATTAAAGAAAAAAATCTTCGTCCAGTACGAGATGAGTAATCACTGGCAGAAACAATATGTACAAAATAAATTACAAATAACATGAAAAAACACACACAATAGCACAATTAAGAGCCCGTAATACGGCAGCCATCTCCCCCTGGCGCCATTCAACAGCATCAGAGTCAGTCTTTATCTGTTACCAGTCCCACAAACTGCCTGTATATACTGGATATACACCAATTTAATTTCCATATTTATTTGAGCTAGCTGAACTCATTCCTTATCAACTCTACCATATATTGACATATGTCATTAGTTTCATTGAATTATAACCTACTAATGGCACGGGGTTCATACTTTCATAGACATTTCTTGTTAGTTCGTAAATCACCTCAGGCTTGACAGCTGCAGTTCACAAGTGCGCAAAGTGCCTTTTGCGCCGCAGGGCAGACCATACAGACACAGACCAATATTGTCACTGGGGGGCACCCGTCCTTGTTTAGGCAGGAAGTAAACAACTTTCTTATGGAAACTTAATTATGTTTATGAATTTCAGACCTGTATTATGCCATGTGATGTGATCACATGCAATGCTCCAGTTAGCAGAACAGTGCCTGATTGCAGTCCATATGAGAAGGTGAGAACACCCGAAATAGATCCCACACACTCAGATAGATTCAAATGGCCTGCTAACTTGTTTGCTGACATAAACACACTTCAGAAGCAGTAGGAAGGACATCAACATTCTATCATGATCACGTTATGCAGCGATGCTGACTAGTGAGTCCATGATCACGTTATGCAGCGATGCTGACTAGTGAGTCCTTGATCATGTTATGCAGCGATGCTGACTAGTGAGTCCATGATCATGTTATGAAGCGACGCTGACTAGTGAGTCCATGATCATGTTATGCAGCGATGCTGACTAGTGAGTCCATGATCACGTTATGCAGCGATGCTGACTAGTGAGTCCATGATCATGTTATGAAGCGACGCTGACTAGTGAGTCCATGATCACGTTATGCAGCGATGCTGACTAGTGAGTCCTTGATCATGTTATGCAGCGATGCTGACTAGTGAGTCCATGATCATGTTATGAAGCGACGCTGACTAGTGAGTCCATGATCATGTTATGCAGCGATGCTGACTAGTGAGTCCATGATCACGTTATGCAGCGATGCTGACTAGTGAGTCCATGATCATGTTATGAAGCGACGCTGACTAGTGAGTCCATGATCACGTTATGCAGCGATGCTGACTAGTGAGTTCATGATCACGTTATGCAGCGATGCTGACTAGTGAGTTCATGATCCAGTTATGCAGCGATGCTGACTAGTGAGTCCATGATCACGTTATGCAGCGATGCTGACTAGTGAGTCCATGATCACGTTATGCAGCGATGCTGACTAGTGAGTCCATGATCACGTTATGCAGCGATGCTGACTAGTGAGTCCATGATCATGTTATGCAGCGATGCTGACTAGTGAGTCCATGATCACGTTATGCAGCGATGCTGACTAGTGAGTCCATGATCACGTTATGCAGCGATGCTGACTAGTGAGTCCATGATCACGTTATGCAGCGATGCTGACTAGTGAGTCCAAGATCATGTTATGCAGCGTCCATCTGTTACGGTCACATCTGTTACGCTTAAAACGAGTACTGACAAAGAGAGCCGGGAAACCAATGACACATCAACAAAGCCAGCGTTAGCAAAACTTGGTCCTCGGGACACCAAGGTCCCCAACGATTTGGTTTTTGCCCGAGCACTACATGGCTGATTCAAATAATCACCTAAGCTGTTGATGAAAGTTAGCTTTGCACAGAAAGTCGGCGTACAATCACACTCAAAACGCATCTACAATAACAACTTTTCCTCAAAAACATTAGACGTGACGCTGCCTGTCCAAATCAGCGTTCTATCTTTACTAGACTGTGGAATTCTATACTTGCACTCAATGGACTAATATCCCTTTGATATTATTTCATTAACCTTCCGACTTGGTCAGAAACACAGGGGGACAGATGTCAGTACCAAAACAAGTTCTATGAGCCATTTCCATAAGCAATGTGGTTGTCTGAAAATACTTCATTTGAGACTTTGTATCCTACTTTTTTAGTAATAATAACATTCAATTTGGCAAATATAAAGGCCAAATGTAGTCTGTACTTCAAAATACACACATTCAAGTTAAATATGAAAGTACAGTAGTTTAATTAAGAAATAATCCATTTCGTTTTTTTATGCTCAGGTTGACCTTACTATGGAATTGCTCAGGAGATGAATTGTCCATCATGAAGTTGGCAAACGTTGTCAAGTGCTTTGGTGAATTGCGTCATGAGAAGACAACTGTACGGTCTCTGAGTGAGTTAGTTATACAGTTGAAGTTGCTATTAGTCGATGCTGGGAAGACAACAGAGGGGCAGAAACAGCACAAGGACACAACGTCATACTTTGTCTCTACACACCCCCATGACATCACATAACCCTACCATGTTGTCTGTGTGGACCTTAATTCCTTCCCAGTGGACTGATCTGTGCACTGACCCTCAGTTTAGCACGCTGTGAAACTATCTCAGTCCTGACGCACCACTGACACAATCTAGGCCCCGACGGGCGGCCATATTCCCTGCCTGAGCGAGTAGCACTTGTGTACACTTCCCTGCTCAGAATACAGGGTCAAGCCATCAGTCCGCCCATTAAACATGTTGTATCAGAGAGAGAGGGAGGGAAAGAGCGAGCGAGAGATAGGGCTAATGCTAACATACACACAGTGCTAACTGCTAACCCACCCACAGAGAGAAATGGACAGATTCATGTACCTACATTAGCCCATTAGCTAGCATCAGCTGGGGCCACAAAGCAATGGTGAAATTACACAGAGCCGAAGCTAGTTGCTTGGCTAGCGGCACTCAGAGCCTTTCATTCAGTCTATGTTAGGCCCTGTGCTATTGACAGAGCACTAGAATAGGCCCACATTGTAAATAAGAATTTGTTCTTAACTGACTTGCCTAGGTAAATAAAGGTTAAATATAAAACTAGAGGAGTTATTGCTGTACTTTAAGCTGCTTCTAGCCTTTACCAAAGTGCTCCTAAAGATGTAGAGCCATTACCTGTCATTTGGTTTCATTATTCACTTGACAGGGAAGGGGGGTGGGGGGATCTTGAACGTTTATATGGTTATTCATTTTAATTGACCAGACCAGGTTAATTATCATTTTCAGTTCCACTGACATGAATTTGGCAGAACATACAGTACTACTACTCATATCCTACTATTGGAAGATATATTAGGTCCAAAGTAAAGAACCTCCACACATTCACACAGACCTTCTTTACAAGACCAGAGGTTCTGAGAAAATGACTGAAACATTGAGATACTGTGTAAATGCATGTCATTCAAAGTAAATGAGAGATACTATTAAGCCTGTCCTGGATTCACTACCTCATCTACCATTTTTCTCATTTAGCAGACACTCTTATCCAGATTGACTTACAGTAGTGAATGCATACATTTTTGTACTGGACCGCCATGAGAATCAAACCCATGACAGTACCAATACCAAAGAAGGGCTTAGATCCCTCTCACTTCCCCTGAGCCGGTGTGGTGCTGTCCCCTGGCTGTGTACTGTGGGACTTCACTACTTTACTGGTCCAGAGCTGTGGCCTATTGTTCTGTTCCTAGTTGGGCTTGGACAGAGATAGAGGGAGTAGGGTAAATTGTGATTCCTACTGCAGTAAATCCTCAGCTATCTGGACTGGGAAGCCCTGAACAGAGATGGAAGATTATGCCCTAGATTTCCTAAACCATCAATTATAATGGGAGGCAGTTCTCGAGGCACAACCGGCATGTTGCCGGCGGGGTTTAGCGACGCTGTCGTTTTGCCAGATGCCTTTTTCATTTGTCTGAAGTAAATGAGTTCTGGGCAAGCTAATGAAAGACAGAGAGAGGAAGCCATCTCTCTCCCTCTTTTTCTTTCTCTTTCACTCTCACACACACACTCAGTCACCCACACACTCAGTCACCCACACACTCACCCCAAATGAGCTTTTGCAGCCTGGGTGATAGTGGCAGCGGGCAGAAAGGCGCTGACTGATTGCCTCTCTTTGGTGTGTACGAAGTGAAACACTGTCAACTGTGAACGTAACAACCGAGCAGTGGGACCTCTGGCTGTACGAAATGCAAAATGCTGATAGTTACAGGGACACGGCCTAACTCCCAACAGAAGCCCGTCTCCCTGTCCACATTAAACACCAGAGCAATTTACCATGGAGAGGAGAGAAGAAGAGAACAAGCAGCTCTTTGATGTGCATCGACTAAGGGGACTAGACTTGGCTGCAGAGCAGGGACATTAGCATGGGCTAGGAGAGGGGGGAGAAAGAGGGAGGGAGGGGAGGTTAGGAAAGGAAAGGATGGAGAGAGGGGAGGTGAGGAAAGAAAAGGATGGAGAGAGGGGAGGTGAGGAAAGAAAAGGATGGAGAGAGGGGAGGTGAGGAAAGGAAAGGATGGAGAGAGGGGAGGTGAGGAAAGGAAAGGATGGAGAGAGGGGAGGTGAGGAAAGGAAAGGATGGAGAGAGGGGAGGTGAGGAAAGGAAAGGATGGAGATAGGGGAGGTGAGGAAAGGATGGAGATAGGGGAGGTGAGGAAAGGATGGAGATAGGGGAGGTGAGGAAAGGAAAGGATGGAGAGAGGGGAGGTGAGGAAAGAAAAGGATGGAGAGAGGGGAGGTGAGGAAAGGAAAGGATGGAGATAGGGGAGGTGAGGAAAGGATGGAGATAGGGGAGGTGAGGAAAGGAAAGGATGGAGAGAGGGGAGGTGAGGAAAGAAAAGGATGGAGAGAGGGGAGGTGAGGAAAGGAAAGGATGGAGATAGGGGAGGTGAGGAAAGGATGGAGAGAGGGGAGGTGAGGAAAGGAAAGGATGGAGATAGGGGAGGTAAAGAAAGGAAAGGATGGAGAGAGGGGAGGTGAGGAAAGGAAAGGATGGAGATAGGGGAGGTGAGGAAAGGAAAGGATGGAGAGAGGGAGGTGAGGAAAGAAAAGGATGGAGAGAGGGGAGGTGAGGAAAGGAAAGGATGGAGAGAGGGGAGGTAAAGAAAGGAAAGGATGGAGAGAGGGGAGGTGAGGAAAGGAAAGGATGGAGATAGGGGAGGTGAGGAAAGGAAAGGATGGAGAGAGGGGAGGTGAGGAAAGAAAAGGATGGAGAGAGGGGAGGTGAGGAAAGAAAAGGATGGAGAGAGGGGAGGTGAGGAAAGGAAAGGATGGAGAGAGGGGAGGTGAGGAAAGGATGGAGATAGGGGAGGTGAGGAAAGGATGGAGATAGGGGAGGTGAGGAAAGGAAAGGATGGAGAGAGGGGAGGTAAAGAAAGGAAAGGATGGAGAGAGGGGAGGTGAGGAAAGGAAAGGATGGAGATAGGGGAGGTGAGGAAAGGAAAGGATGGAGAGAGGGGAGGTGAGGAAAGGAAAGGATGGAGAGAGGGGAGGTGAGGAAAGGAAAGGATGGAGAGAGGGGAGGTGAGGAAAGAAAAGGATGGAGAGAGGGGAGGTGAGGAAAGAAAAGGATGGAGATAGGGGAGGTGAGGAAAGAAAAGGATGGAGATAGGGGAGGTGAGGAAAGGAAAGGATGGAGATAGGGGAGGTGAGGAAAGGAAAGGATGGAGATAGGGGAGGTGAGGAAAGGAAAGGATGGAGAGAGGGGAGGTGAGGAAAGAAAAGGATGGAGAGAGGGGAGGTGAGGAAAGGATGGAGATAGGGGAGGTGAGGAAAGGAAAGGATGGAGAGAGGGGAGGTGAGGAAAGGAAAGGATGGAGAGAGGGGAGGTGAGGAAAGGATGGAGATAGGGGAGGTGAGGAAAGGATGGAGATAGGGGAGGTGAGGAAAGGAAAGGATGGAGATAGGGAGGAATAGGGAGGAAAGAAAAGGATGGAGATAGGGGAGGTAAAGAAAGGAAAGGATGGAGATAGGGGAGGTAAAGAAAGGAAAGGATGGAGAGAGGGGAGGTAAAGAAAGGAAAGGATGGAGAGAGGGGAGGTGAGGAAAGAAAAGGATGGAGATAGAGGGGAGGTGAGGAAAGGAAAGGATGGAGATAGGGGAGGTAAAGAAAGGAAAGGATGGAGATAGGGGAGGTGAGGAAAGGAAAGGATGGAGAGAGGGGAGGTGAGGAAAGGAAAGGATGGAGAGAGGGGAGGTGAGGAAAGAAAAGGATGGAGAGAGGGGAGGTGAGGAAAGGAAAGGATGGAGAGAGGGGAGGTGAGGAAAGAAAAGGATGGAGAGAGGGGAGGTGAGGAAAGAAAAGGATGGAGATAGGGGAGGTGAGGAAAGAAAAGGATGGAGAGAGGGGAGGTGAGGAAAGGAAAGGATGGAGAGGGGAGGTGAGGAAAGAAAAGGATGGAGAGAGGGGAGGTGAGGAAAGAAAAGGATGGAGAGAGGGGAGGTGAGGAAAGAAAAGGATGGAGAGAGGGGAGGTGAGGAAAGAAAAGGATGGAGAGAGGGGAGGTGAGGAAAGAAAAGGATGGAGAGAGGGGAGGTGAGGAAAGAAAAGGATGGAGAGAGGGGAGGTGAGGAAAGAAAAGGATGGAGATAGGGGAGGTGAGGAAAGAAAAGGATGGGAGAGGGGAGGTGAGGAAAGGAAAGGATGGAGAGAGGGGAGGTGAGGAAAGGAAAGGATGGAGAGAGGGGAGGTGAGGAAAGGATGGAGATAGGGGAGGTGAGGAAAGGATGGAGATAGGGGAGGTGAGGAAAGGAAAGGATGGAGAGAGGGGAGGTGAGGAAAGAAAAGGATGGAGAGAGGGGAGGTGAGGAAAGAAAAGGATGGAGAGAGGGGAGGTGAGGAAAGAAAAGGATGGAGATAGGGGAGGTAAAGAAAGGAAAGGATGGAGATAGGGGAGGTAAAGAAAGGAAAGGATGGAGAGAGGGGAGGTGAGGAAAGGAAAGGATGGAGAGAGGGGAGGTGAGGAAAGGAAAGGATGGAGAGAGGGGAGGTGAGGAAAGGATGGAGAGAGGGGAGGTGAGGAAAGGATGGAGAGAGGGGAGGTGAGAAAAGAAAAGGATGGAGAGAGGGGAGGTGAGGAAAGGAAAGGATGGAGAGAGGGGAGGTGAGGAAAGGAAAGGATGGAGAGATGGGGAGGTGAGGAAAGGAAAGGATGGAGAGGTGAGGAAAGGAAAGAAAGGAAAGGAAAGGATGGAGAGAGGGGAGGTGAGGAAAGGAAAGGATGGAGAGAGGGGAGGTGAGGAAAGAAAAGGATGGAGATAGGGGAGGTGAGGAAAGAAAAGGATGGAGAGAGGGGAGGTGAGGAAAGGAAAGGATGGAGAGAGGGGAGGTGAGGAAAGGAAAGGATGGAGAGAGGGGAGGTGAGGAAAGGAAAGGATGGAGAGAGGGGAGGTGAGGAAAGGAAAGGATGGAGAGAGGGGAGGTGAGGAAAGGAAAGGATGGAGAGAGGGGAGGTAAAGAAAGGAAAGGATGGAGAGAGGGGAGGTGAGGAAAGGAAAGGATGGAGAGAGGGGAGGTGAGGAAAGAAAAGGATGGAGATAGGGAGGTGAGGAAAGAAAAGGATGGAGAGAGGGGAGGTGAGGAAAGGAAAGGAAAGGATGGAGAGAGGGGAGGTAAAGAAAGGAAAGGATGGAGAGAGGGGAGGTGAGGAAAGGAAAGGATGGAGAGAGGGGAGGTGAGGAAAGGAAAGGATGGAGAGAGGGGAGGTGAGGAAAGGAAAGGATGGAGAGAGGGGAGGTGAGGAAAGGAAAGGATGGAGAGAGGGGAGGTGAGGAAAGGAAAGGATGGAGAGAGGGGAGGTAAAGAAAGGAAAGGATGGAGATAGGGGAGGTGAGGAAAGGAAAGGATGGAGATAGGGGAGGTGAGGAAAGGAAAGGATGGAGATAGGGGAGGTGAGGAAAGGAAAGGATGGAGAGAGGGGAGGTAAAGAAAGGAAAGGATGGAGAGAGGGGAGGTAAAGAAAGGAAAGGATGGAGATAGGGGAGGTGAGGAAAGGAAAGGATGGAGAGAGGGAGGTGAGGAAAGGAAAGGATGGAGAGAGGGGAGGTGAGGAAAGGAAAGGAAAGGATGGAGAGAGGGGAGGTAAAGAAAGGAAAGGATGGAGAGAGGGGAGGTGAGGAAAGGAAAGGATGGAGAGAGGGGAGGTGAGGAAAGGAAAGGATGGAGAGAGGGGAGGTGAGGAAAGGAAAGGATGGAGAGAGGGGAGGTGAGGAAAGGAAAGGATGGAGAGAGGGAGGTGAGGAAAGGAAAGGATGGAGAGAGGGAGGTGAGGAAAGGAAAGGATGGAGAGAGGGGAGGTGAGGAAAGGAAAGGATGGAGAGAGGGAGGTGAGGAAAGGAAAGGATGGAGAGAGGGGAGGTGAGGAAAGGAAAGGATGGAGAGAGGGGAGGTGAGGAAAGGAAAGGATGGAGAGAGGGGAGGTGAGGAAAGGAAAGGATGGAGAGAGGGGAGGTAAAGAAAGGAAAGGATGGAGAGAGGGGAGGTGAGGAAAGGAAAGGATGGAGAGAGGGGGTGAGGAAAGGAAAGGATGGAGAGAGGGGAGGTGAGGAAAGGATGGAGAGAGGGGAGGTGAGGAAAGGATGGAGAGAGGGGAGGTGAGGAAAGGAAAGGATGGAGAGAGGGGAGGTAAAGAAAGGAAAGGATGGAGAGAGGGGAGGTGAGGAAAGGAAAGGATGGAGAGAGGGGAGGTGAGGAAAGGATGGAGATAGGGGAGGTAAAGAAAGAAAAGGATGGAGAGAGGTGAGGAAAGGAAAGGATGGAGATAGGGGAGGTAAAGAAAGGAAAGGATGGAGAGAGGTGAGGAAAGGAAAGGATGGAGAGAGGGGAGGTAAAGAAAGAAAAGGATGGAGATAGGGGAGGTGAGGAAAGGAAAGGATGGAGAGAGGGGAGGTGAGGAAAGGAAAGGATGGAGAGAGGGGAGGTAAAGAAAGGAAAGGATGGAGAGAGGGGAGGTGAGGAAAGGAAAGGATGGAGATAGGGGAGGTGAGGAAAGGAAAGGATGGAGAGAGGGGAGGTGAGGAAAGAAAAGGATGGAGAGAGGGGAGGTGAGGAAAGGAAAGGATGGAGAGAGGGGAGGTGAGGAAAGAAAAGGATGGAGAGAGGGGAGGTGAGGAAAGGAAAGGATGGAGAGAGGGGAGGTGAGGAAAGGAAAGGATGGAGAGAGGGGAGGTGAGGAAAGGAAAGGATGGAGAGAGGGGAGGTGAGGAAAGAAAAGGATGGAGAGAGGGGAGGTGAGGAAAGGAAAGGATGGAGAGAGGGGAGGTGAGGAAAGGAAAGGATGGAGAGAGGGGAGGTGAGGAAAGAAAAGGATGGAGAGAGGGGAGGTGAGGAAAGGAAAGGATGGAGAGAGGGGAGGTGAGGAAAGGAAAGGATGGAGAGAGGGAGGTGAGGAAAGGAAAGGATGGAGAGAGGGGAGGTGAGGAAAGGAAAGGATGGAGATAGGGGAGGTGAGGAAAGAAAAGGATGGAGATAGGTGAGGAAAGGAAAGGATGGAGATAGGTGAGGAAAGGAAAGGATGGAGATAGGGGAGGTGAGGAAAGGAAAGGATGGAGAGAGGGGAGGTGAGGAAAGGAAAGGATGGAGAGAGAGGGCAGAGGGTGGGAGAGAGGGGAGAGGAAAAGGGGTGAGGGTATGATGGAGAGAAAGGGGGAGCAGGGAGAGGGAGAGGGAAATCAGGTGAAAGAGAGATGGTAGAAAGACGTAGAGCGTATGAAAAGGGAAGGGACAAAGAGATTGGAGAGAGAGCACTCGAGAGAGAAAACAATGTCAGGAGGATGTTGCCCTTTCCTGCTCAGTCCTTATGTCTGTTCAGACGTCAACTCTTCATAAGCTACACTTTCATACGTTGCTGGTCCATTATCCATGTGCTTTGTATGTCTGCGTATGCATTTTAAACATTTACACAGGAACCGCGTCGGTACTTGACTTTCATGATTCGCTGGCAACACAACAGTGATGAATTAATGACTAAAACCAATAAGAGACACCAAACTCGGGGATTAAGGGCTCAGTGAAGCCTTCTGCCTGGGTTCAGTTGTAGCTGTAACACTGCTGTCTACATTGTGTCCACAGAGAGAGCAGGGTGCACTGGCTTCTCTGATAGGACAGACCTCGTGGAGATCCCATTATACAACTAGTGCCAATGGGGAAGTTCAGCCTCCGTGTGAACGATGCACCACACCATTATTGTTCTTGTCTATTAATGTATTATGTAATGTTCTGTATTATGTCATGTTCTGTGTGGACCCCAGGAAGAGTAGTTGCTGCTTTCACAACAGCTAATGGGGATCCTACCAAAATACCACTGATATACAGCTGAAGTGGGAAGTTTACATACACTTGGGGCGGCAGGGTAGCCTAGTGGTTAGAGCGTTGGACTAGTAACTGAAAGGTTGCAAGTTCGAATCCCTGAGCTGACAAGGTACAAATCTGTCGTTCTACCCCTGAACAGGCAGATAACCCACTGTTCCTAGGCCGTCATTGAAAATAAGAATTTGTTCTTAACTGACTTGCCTATTAAAATAAATAAAAATTAAAACTCGTTTTTCAACCACTCCACAAATTTCTTGTTAACAAATTATAGTTTTGGCAAATGACATCTACTTTGTGCATGACACAAGTAATTTTTCCAACAATTGCTTACAGACAGATTATTTCACTTATAATTCACTGTATCACAATTCCAGTGGGTCAGAAGTTTACATACACTAAGTTGACTGCCTTTAAATAGCATGGAAAATTCCAGAAAATGATCATGGCTTTAGAAGCTTCTGATAGAATAATTGACATAATTTGAGTCAATTGGAGGTGTACCTGTGGATGTATTTCAAGGCCTACCTTCAAACTCAGTGCCTCTTTGCTTGACATCATGGGGAAATCAAGAAAAAGACCTCAGAAAAAAAATTGTAGACCTCGACAAGTCTGGTTCATCCTTGGGAGCAATTTCCAAACTCCTGAAGGTACCACGTTCATAGTATAAACACCATGGGACCACGCAGCTGTCAAAACGCTCAGGAAGGAGACGCATTCTGTCTCCTAGAGATGAACATACTTCAGTGTGAAAAGTGCAAATCAATCCCAGAACAACAGCACAGTAAAATGACCTTGTGAAGATGCTGGAGGAAACAGGTACAAAAGTATCTATATCCACAGTAAAACAAGTCCTATATCGACATAACCTGAAAGGCCGCTCAGCAAGGAAGAAGCCACGGCTCCAAAACCGCCATAAAAAAGCCAGACTACGGTTTGCAACTGCACATGGGGACAAAGATCGTACTTTTTTGGAGAAATGTCCTCTGGTCTGATGAAACAAAAATATAACTGTTTGGCCATAATGACCATCGTTATGTTTGGAGGAAAAAGGGGGAGGCTTGCAAGCCGAAGAACACCATCCCAACCGTGAAGCATGAGGGTGGCAGCATCATGTTGTGGGGATGCTTTGCTGCAAGAGGGACTGGTGCACTTCACAAAATAGATGGATTCATGAGGTAGGAAATTATGTGGATATATTGAAGCAACATCTCAAGACATCAGTCAGGAAGTTAAAGCTTGGTCGCAAATGGGTCTTCCAAATGGACAATGACCCCAAGCATACTTCCAAAGTTGTGGCAAAATGGCTTAAGGACAACAAAGTCAAGGTATTGGAGTGGCCATCACAAAGCCCTGAACTCAATCCCATAGAAAATTTGTGGGCAGAACTGAAAAAGCGTGTGCGAGCAAGGAGGCCTACAAACCTGACTCAGTTACACCAATTCTGTCAGGAGGAATGGGCCAACATTTACCCAACTTATTATGGGTGGGAAGCAAGTGAAAAGCTACCCAAAATGTTTGACCCAAGTTAAACAATTTAAAGGCAATGCTACCAAAAACGAATTGAGTGTTTGTAAACGTCTGACCCAATGGGAATGTGATGAAAGAAATAAAAGCTGAAAGAAATAATTGTCTCTACTATTATTCTGACATTTCGTATGCTTAAAATAAAGTGGTTATCCTAACTGTCCTAAGACATGGAATTTTAAGAGGATTAAATGTCAGGAAATGTGAAAAACTAAATTTAAATGTATTTGGCTATGGTGTATGTAAACTTCCGACTTCAACTGTATCCATCCAGATCACTCAAGAGAAATAGACTACGGAGACAGAGGCACTTGTTTTTCTCCTAGCAATCTCTCTCTACCACATCTATCAATTGTCTGTCATTAGTTTGTACCTTTTTAAAGGTGATAGAATGTCGTCTGTCTTACTTCTATTCACATCTGCTTCCACTGGTTTAAACCGTAGCTTAATCATAGAGACTGGATAACCTGTGTTAGGATCAATTCCATTTCCATTCCAGTCAATGGAGGAAGTACACTGAAATTCCAATTCAATTCTCTTCAACGCTTTTCAATGAGGAACATTTGGAATTGGAATTTGGTTGACCTTCAACATTGATATGGAATTGCCCCCAACCCCTGGCCTGCAGGGCTTCCACAGCAGTAAGTCGATGAAGGGGATTTAAAGCAGTTAAAGCAACTACTGCGTTTCTCTACTCTGGGTATTGACTAGTCTACAACCCTGCATAAAAGAGACAAGAAGGCCTCTACTCTATGTAAACTCACTATCCATCATGGTTATACTCATACCACCTTTAATAAATGCTTCGCTTCGACAGTGGATCTTCTTCAAGTTAAAAAAAAACTGTTTCTCGGCCAACTTGCCTCATATTTGCTACATTATGCAACGTACAGTACAATTCAAAAGTCTAAACACACCTCCTCATTCAAGGGTTTTTATTTTATTTTTTACTATTTTCTACATTGTAGGCTAATAGTGAAGACATCAACACTTTGAAATAACACATATGGAATTATTATTATTATTTTTCATTTAACCTTTAACCCATTAGGACGGCAGGTAGCCTAGTGGTTTGAACGTGGGACCCTGAGCTTCCAAGGAAAGAGCTGTTGTTCTGCCCCTGAACAAGACAGTTAACCCACTGTTCCCAGGCCGTCATTGTAAATAAGAACTTGTTCTTAACTGACTTGCCTCGTTAAATAAAAGGTTTAAAAAAAGCACACTAAAAAAACAAATACCAGCCAAACCCAGACGACGATTGGCCAATTGTGCGCCGCCCGTCCCTGTGTGACTCCCAATCCCGGCCGGTTGTGATACAGGTAGTGACGCCTCTCGCACTGAGATGCAGTGCCTTAGACTGCTGTGCCACTCCAAATCTTGTAGTAACCAAAAATGTATTTTATATTTGAGATTCTTCAAAGTAGCCACCCTTTGCCTTGATGACAGCTTTGCACACTCTTGACATTCTCTCAACCAGCTTCATGAGGTAGTCACCTGGAATGCATTTCAATTAACAGGTGTGCCTTCTTAAAAGTTAATTTGTGTAATTTCTTTCCTTCTTAATGTGTTTGAGGCAATCAGTTGTGTTGTGACAAGGTAAGGGGGTATAAAGAAGATAGCCCTATTTGGTAAAAGACCAAGTCCGTATTATGGCAAGAACAGCTCAAATAAGCAAAGAGAAATGACAGTCCATCATTCCTTTAAGACATGAAGGTCAGTCAATGTGGAAAGTTTCTTCAGTGCAGTAGCAAAAACCATCAAGCTCTATGATGAAACTGTCTCTCATGAGGACCGCCACAGGAAAGACCCAGAGTTAACTGTCTCTCATGAGGACCGCCACAGGAAAGACCCAGAGTTAACTGTCTCTCATGAGGACCGCCACAGGAAAGACCCAGAGTTAACTGTCTCTCATGAGGACCGCCACAGGAAAGACCCAGAGTTAACTGTCTCTCATGAGGACCGCCACAGGAAAGACCCAGAGTTAACTGTCTCTCATGAGGACCGCCACAGGAAAGACCCAGAGTTAACTGTCTCTCATGAGGACCGCCACAGGAAAGACCCAGAGTTAACTGTCTCTCATGAGGACCGCCACAGGAAAGACCCAGAGTTAACTGTCTCTCATGAGGACCGCCACAGGAAAGACCCAGAGTTAACTGTCTCTCATGAGGACCGCCACAGGAAAGACCCAGAGTTAACTGTCTCTCATGAGGACCGCCACAGGAAAGACCCAGAGTTAACTGTCTCTCATGAGGACCGCCACAGGAAAGACCCAGAGTTAACTGTCTCTCGTGAGGACCGCCACAGGAAAGACCCAGAGTTAACTGTCTCTCATGAGGACCGCCACAGGAAAGACCCAGAGTTAACTGTCTCTCATGAGGACCGCCACAGGAAAGACCCAGAGTTAACTGTCTCTCATGAGGACCGCCACAGGAAAGACCCAGAGTTAACTGTCTCTCATGAGGACCGCCACAGGAAAGACCCAGAGTTAACTGTCTCTCATGAGGACCGCCACAGGAAAGACCCAGAGTTAACTGTGTCTCATGAGGACCGCCACAGGAAAGACCCAGAGTTAACTGTCTCTCATGAGGACCGCCACAGGAAAGACCCAGAGTTAACTGTCTCTCATGAGGACCGCCACAGGAAAGACCCAGAGTTAACTGTCTCTCGTGAGGAGCGCCACAGGAAAGACCCAGAGTTAACTGTCTCTCGTGAGGAGCGCCACAGGAAAGACCCAGAGTTAACTGTCTCTCATGAGGACCGCCACAGGAAAGACCCAGAGTTAACTGTCTCTCATGAGGACCGCCACAGGAAAGACCCAGAGTTAACTGTCTCTCATGAGGACCGCCACAGGAAAGACCCAGAGTTAACTGTCTCTCATGAGGACCGCCACAGGAAAGACCCAGAGTTAACTGTCTCTCATGAGGACCGCCACAGGAAAGACCCAGAGTTAACTGTCTCTCATGAGGACCGCCACAGGAAAGGAAGACCCAGAGTTAACTGTCTCTCATGAGGACCGCCACAGGAAAGACCCAGAGTTAACTGTCTCTCATGAGGACCGCCACAGGAAAGACCCAGAGTTAACTGTCTCTCATGAGGACCGCCACAGGAAAGGAAGACCCAGAGTTAACTGTCTCTCATGAGGACCGCCACAGGAAAGACCCAGAGTTAACTGTCTCTCATGAGGACCGCCACAGGAAAGACCCAGAGTTAACTGTCTCTCGTGAGGACCGCCACAGGAAAGACCCAGAGTTAACTGTCTCTCATGAGGACCGCCACAGGAAAGGAAGACCCAGAGTTAACTGTCTCTCATGAGGACCGCCACAGGAAAGACCCAGAGTTAACTGTCTCTCATGAGGACCGCCACAGGAAAGGAAGACCCAGAGTTAACTGGCTCTCGTGAGGACCGCCACAGGAAAGACCCAGAGTTAACTGTCTCTCATGAGGACCGCCACAGGAAAGGAAGACCCAGAGTTAACTGGCTCTCGTGAGGACCGCCACAGGAAAGACCCAGAGTTAACTGTCTCTCATGAGGACCGCCACAGGAAAGGAAGACCCAGAGTTAACTGTCTCTCGTGAGGACCGCCACAGGAAAGACCCAGAGTTACCTGTCTCTCGTGAGGACCACCACAGGAAAGGAAGACCCAGAGTTAACTGGCTCTCATGAGGACCACCACAGGAAAGGAAGACCCAGAGTTAACTGGCTCTCGTGAGGACCGCCACAGGAAAGGAAGACCCAGAGTTAACTCTGCTGCAGAGGATAAGTTAATTAGAGTTAACTGGCTCTCGTGAGGACCACCACAGGAAAGACCCAGAGTTAACGGTCTCTCATGAGGACCGCCACAGGAAAGGAAGAGCCAGAGTTAACTGTCTCTCGTGAGGACCGCCACAGGAAAGGAAGACCCAGAGTTAACTGTCTCTCATGAGGACCGCCACAGGAAAGGAAGACCCAGAGTTAACTGTCTCTCGTGAGGACCGCCACAGGAAAGGAAGACCCAGAGTTAACTGTCTCTCGTGAGGACCGCCACAGGAAAGGAAGACCCAGAGTTAACTCTGCTGCAGAGGATAAGTTCATTAGAGTTAACTGGCTCTCGTGAGGACCGCCACAGGAAAGGAAGACCCAGAGTTAACTGTCTCTCGTGAGGACCGCCACAGGAAAGGAAGACCCAGAGTTAACTCTGCTGCAGAGGATAGGTTCATTAGAGTTAACTGTCTCTCGTGAGGACCGCCACAGGAAAGGAAGACCCAGAGTTAACTCTGCTGCAGAGGTTAGGTTCATTAGAGTTAACTGTCTCTCATGAGGACCGCCACAGGAAAGGAAGACCCAGAGTTACCTCTGCTGCAGAGGTTAGGTTCATTAGAGTTACTAGCCTCAGAAATTGCAGCCCAAATAAATGCTTCACAGAGTTCAAGTAACAGACACATCTCAACTGTTCAGAGGAGACTGTGTGAATCAGGCCTTCATGGTCAAATTGCTGCAAAGAAACCACTATTAAGGACATCAATGAGAAGAAGAGACTTACTTCGGCCAAGAAACATGAGCAATGGACATTAGACAGTTGGAAATCAGATATTTCTGTATTTAATTTTTAATACATTTGCAAAAATGTCTAATAACATGTTTTCACTTTGTCATTATGGGATATTGTGTGTAGTTGGGTGTGACAAAACATATATTTAATCCATTTAGGCTGTAACACAACGAAATGTGGAATAGGCCAAGGTGTGAATACTTTCTGAAGGCAGTGTATTTGTAATGCAGACGAAGCGAGGAGCCAGATTAGAAGCCCTCTGAGGGGTAACAGACCTGATCTCTCCTCCTGGTTATCTCTTCCTGAGCCCAGAGAGCCCACAGCTCAGACACCTGTTGTTTCGCCCACTGGAACAGACCAGGCGTGAGGAGGAGGAGATCTAGATTTCCCCAGAGAACACACTCAAGAGGGTGACTCATTCCCCCAGACTCTTCTAGAACACCCATGAAGTCAACGCTCTGCACTGAGAACACTGCCGAAGACACTCAGAAAGTAGAATGTTCCAGGGCGATTGTTTCTCATCCCAAACGCCTGAGAAAGAGAGTGAAAAAGAGGGGGAGAACGAGAAAGAGAGAGAGGGGATGGGAGAGATAGATAAAGAGACAGAGGAGAGCAAGCGAGCGAGCTGCCAGCTAGGCCCATGCAGAGCTCAATGTGTCCCGACAGCTCTAAATGAACATTAACCTGCTCAGGGTCTCAATGCTGCCTCCGCTTTACATCACAGCCCCTGAATAATTAACAGGGAGAAACCCTGCCACGGCGCGACGCCTCAGAGCCTAAATCTAGCAGCTGGCCTACACCGTACCATGTTGTAGTGTCTCATTGCTATTATGTGATGAAGCTTCCAGACAGAGACATAGTCTGACAACAAATTCTGGAGAAAACTGCTTCAGAGCGTAGATGTGAAAAGTATACATAACAATGCTGGTATACAACAACATTCAGCACAAATTAGGCCTCTCCTGGTTCCCTTTAGTGTTCTATCTAGACTCAGAGAACATCTTGGGTCTGTGAAAAGCAAATTGTCAACTTGGCCAAAACTGATGACATATAAAATATTCAAAGCACTACCCATGTACAAAGTTGGCCACACCTCATGCACATGAACAAACAGTGAGCTACAGTACACAGAGTGGCTCTCAAGAGGGATGCCAGTTCCGAGTAAAAGAGTCCGGACACTTAGAAGTTAAATAGACTTTTGATGTTCTGACATCTCCCCAAGCAGCCGGCATCTTTTTCATTTCACTTGACTTCTCAGTAAACGACCTCCTCCTCATCTTCCATTCCCAAGACAGGATGGATAGAACTTTAAGGGGGTTGTTTAAGCAATGTCAAAAATTCAGCTCAGCACACAGTAAAGCAGTTGAGAAAATGAATGAACAATGTGTGTGTGTGTGTGTGGTTCACCCCACACATTCCAATGTCAGGGAAACTAAGACATTAAACTAATCATAATAGAAAATCAACAACAGTTAAAGTCAGGACAGCTATATCAAGAGGCTGTTTAAACAACACAACCAGCTGAACAGCTAATCAGAACACTGGAAATCTAGCTATTGATTGGCATTTCAGGACTCGAGATGATTCTGTATTCTCTATGCAGAGGTTCTGAAAGCATTGAAGACAGGTGTTTTTCCCCCTACGAGCAGAGTGATCCTCAGTTTGGTTGGTTAAGAGCGGGAGGTGTGTGTGGGGGGGTCAGCCCAAAAGCGCCCCTCTAGACGAGCACTTACTTTTGGACTGTGACCGCTCTTGTTATTGGCAAAGACAGGGAGAGAGCGAGAGAAAAAGAGACGTTTTGACTGTGTAATCATGAGGCCTGACAACACGCCGTGCCAGGCAGGATCCTGTGGGGAGGCGGTGTGACATTTTCCAAAATACTTACTACTTGACATTTCAATGGACCTTTACGAAAGTGTCTCCCTCCTTCCTCCACCCCTCCGACTCTCTCTGGTACTGAGGCTGGCACACAGGCAGACTGCATGAGAGGAGAGCAGGACTCTGCCAGTGAGTGAAGGCTGGGGAAGGGGACGTGATGCAGAGACTAAATGGTAGGATCCTGGGTGTGATCAGAACGTGGTGGGTGGGGGAGCACAATGAGCACGGTAATGAAGGCACCTCTCTCCTTCTCAATAGAACTCAAATAATGCCACACACAGTCGCCCAGATAAAGAGATTGCCAAAGTTTAATTAAGCGGTTCATAAAACTAATCTACTTATCAGGTTTGACAGAAAAGACTCGTGTTAAATAGGTGTTTGGTTTCTGGGTTTGTCTACATTCTCGATTGGGCTGTGTGGAGCTCCAAAACACTCTGTTGATTGGGCTGTGTGGAGCTCCAAAACACTCTGTTGATTGGGCTGTGTGGATCTCCAAAACACTCTGTTGATTGGGCTGTGTGGAGCTCCAAAACACTCTGTTGATTGGGCTGTGTGGAGCTTCAAAACACTCTGTTGATTGGGCTGTGTGGAGCTCCAAAACACTCTGTTGATTGGGCTGTGTGGAGCTCCAAAACACTCTGTTGATTGGGCTGTGTGGAGCTCCAAAACACTCTGTTGATTGGGCTGTGTGGAGCTCCAAAACACTCTGTTGATTGGGCTGTGTGGAGCTCCAAAACACTCTGTTGATTGGGCTGTGTGGAGCTCCAAAACACTCTGTTGATTGGGCTGTGTGGAGCTCCAAAACACTCTGTTGATTGGGCTGTGTGGAGCTCCAAAACACTCTGTTGATTGGGCTGTGTGGAGCTTCAAAACACTCTGTTGATTGGGCTGTGTGTAGCTTCAAAACACTCTGTTGATTGGGCTGTGTGGAGCTCCAAAACACTCTGTTGATTGGGCTGTGTGGAGCTTCAAAACACTCTGTTGATTGGGCTGTGTGGAGCTCCAAAAGACTCTGTTGATTGGGCTGTGTGGAGCTTCAAAACACTCTGTTGATTGGGCTGTGTGGAGCTTCAAAACACTCTGTTGATTGGGCTGTGTGGAGCTCCAAAACACTCTGTTGATTGGGCTGTGTGGAGCTCCAAAACACTCTGTTGATTGGGCTGTGTGGAGCTCCAAAACACTCTGATGATTGGGCTGTGTGGAGCTTCAAAACACTCTGTTGATTGGGCTGTGTGGAGCTCCAAAACACTCTGTTGATTGGGCTGTGTGGAGCTTCAAAACACTCTGATTGGGCTGTGTGGAGCTCCAAAACTGTTGATTGGGCTGTGTGGAGCTTCAAAACACTCTGTTGATTGGGCTGTGTGGAGCTTCAAAACACTCTGTTGATTGGGCTGTGTGGAGCTCCAAAACACTCTGTTGATTGGGCTGTGTGGAGCTCCAAAACACTCTGTTGATTGGGCTGTGTGGAGCTTCAAAACACTCTGTTGATTGGGCTGTGTGGAGCTCCAAAACACTCTGTTGATTGGGCTGTGTGGAGCTCCAAAACACTCTGTTGATTGGGCTGTGTGGAGCTCCAAAACACTCTGTTGATTGGGCTGTGTGGAGCTCCAAAACACTCTGTTGATTGGGCTGTGTGGAGCTTCAAAACACTCTGATTGGGCTGTGTGGAGCTCCAAAACTGTTGATTGGGCTGTGTGGAGCTCCAAAACACTGATGATTGGGCTGTGTGGAGCTCCAAAACTGTTGATTGGGCTGTGTGGAGCTCCAAAACACTGATGATTGGGCTGTGTGGAGCTCCAAAACACTCTGTGAGGTTTGATATGATGAAGCTAAGAGGCTCATGATTGGCTAACACTAACAAATTGACTGAATTATTGATTTCTCTTTTCTTCCATTCTGTTGTTCCACAAACAAAGAGCCTGATCCATCTTCAGATAGTCTCTACTGTGATCCAACCAGGAGTCTCTCTTTCTCTCTCTTCTGATCGACTCTCAGAGCGGAGCGGTTCTGAAGACTCCGCACATCCTCTCCACAATAGATGAGCTCTGCTGGAACCCAATCACCAAACACAGACATGGAAGGAGCGTCAGATCCCTCCAGCCCAGCAGACACATCCTCAGAAACCACAGGCCAGGATCCATGGTGGGGTCGGCAGACACCAGACATGCCCAGTTGATTACACATGCAACGCTGTGCCAGAACTCCCCACAATCTCACACACACACACACACACACACACACACACACACACACACACACACACACACACACACACTAAACACACACACTAAACATTCCTGCATCCATCATGGCATGATTGTGATTTAGATTAGGATATCAGATTTAGATTAGGATATCAGATTTAGATTAGGATATCAGATTTAGTTTAGGATATCAGATTTAGATCAGGCAGCATACAAAAAAATACTCTCCTGTATAATGCTCTCCTGTATAATCAGTCTTCCTCTCCCTGGTCCTAATCAGGCCTCAGTACAGCGTAGCTCAGCCCAGGCAGCACAGCACAGGGCCCTGAATGGCCAGTCTAGATACTCTTCCACTCAGAGAGCCTGGCTTACTCCATTGATTATGCAAGACAGCAGAGCTAGGCTAGCGCCATGGTGCTATCTCCCCACACAGCGCCAGCCACTCTACACCTCCACCCCCACCCCCCCCCCCCCCCCACCCCCCCAGCTAGCTAGCCCGCTGATGGCTCCACATCAACGTCACCATTAACGCTGTCTCAGAGCCCTCTCCCCTGTCTCCCTCCATCCCTTTCTCCCAGCGTTCCCCAGACCTCTGTCAGGGAGCTGCGGAATATGAGCTGGGCTCTGACATCCCACTGACACATTTTACTTCCTCACTGTTGCAGCTCTCTGCTGCCTAGCCCTAAAACTCCCTATTTAGCTATCCCTCCTTCTCCTTTCTAAAAGCCTTTAAAAGGAGACTATTTTCCTTCTTCCTCGCTTGACTCCCTTTTTTCTCTGTCGCTCGTCCCCTGCTTCAATGTCTCCTCTCTCTCTTCATCTCCGTCCATCCCTCTCTCTCTCTCTCTCTCTCTCTCCCGATTTCTTCTCTTCCCTGTCGCTCTCTCTCTCCTCCTCAGCTGTTCGTTCCCAGAGCCATAGATGAGAGAGAGAGAGAGAGAGAGAGAGAGAGAGAGGAAGCTCTGGTGCTATGGATGATCAGCATGACTGATGTTCTTATTTGCATTACAGAGGGCTGGGGAAGCAGAAAGCACATATACATCAGAGACACACACACACACACACACACACATACGAGACACACACATTTTAGACTACAATAACAAGAGTTCTCTCTAGAGCACCTGAGAAGGTAGAGCACTTAGGAGAGGATAGATCATCAATAACTGCTGTCCCTGTAGATCATCAATAACTACTGTCCCTATAGATCATCAATAACTGCTGTCCCTTGGCAGAAACACAGCAGGGAATATCAGTTGTTTTCTATGTGTTTCTGTTTTAATGGACCGGTGTTGGTTGAAAGTGAAATACTCTGTGTAAAGGTCTGACCTTGGACAAATGACCCCCCCCCCTGTGTTTCTATTGTGGACTGTTGGATGGATTTGTCTTGCTGTGTAGAGAAGGGTTTTATTCGTAGCAGGGGGTGAATTTGTAGCTGTGTGCTTTGCTCTGCTTTGCAGTGTTGTTGGATTGGATTTGTAGCTGTGTGCTTTGCTCTGCTTTGCAGTGTTGTTGGATTGGATTTGTAGCTGTGTGCTTTGCTCTGCTTTGCAGTGTTGTTGGATTGGATTTGTAGCTGTGTGCTTTGCTCTGCTTTGCAGTGTTGTTGGATTGGATTTGTAGCTGTGTGCTTTGCTCTGCTTTGCAGTGTTGTTGGATTGGATTTGTAGCTGTGTGCTTTGCTCTGCTTTGCAGTGTTGTTGGATTGGATTTGTAGCTGTGTGCTTTGCTCTGCTTTGCAGTGTTGTTGGATTGGATTTGTAGCTGTGTGCTTTGCTCTGCTTTGCAGTGTTGTTGGATTGGATTTGTAGCTGTGTGCTTTGCTCTGCTTTGCAGTGTTGTTGGATTGGATTTGTAGCTGTGTGCTTTGCTCTGCTTTGCAGTGTTGTTGGATTGGATTTGTAGCTGTGTGCTTTGCTCTGCTTTGCAGTGTTGTTGGATTGGATTTGTAGCTGTGTGCTTTGCTCTGCTTTGCAGTGTTGTTGGATTGGATTTGTAGCTGTGTGCTTTGCTCTGCTTTGCAGTGTTGTTGGATTGGATTTGTAGCTGTGTGCTTTGCTCTGCTTTGCAGTGTTGTTGGATTGGATTTGTAGCTGTGTGCTTTGCTCTGCTTTGCAGTGTTGTTGGATTGGATTTGTAGCTGTGTGCTTTGCTCTGCTTTGCAGTGTTGTTGGATTGGATTTGTCGCCGGGTGCTTTGTCACGTTGCACCTTGTCCACATTCACTGACCTGTGAGGAACTCTTTACTAGTGCCTGGCTGAGCTGACAGAGAGAGTGAGAGAGATGGAGGGAGAGAGAGAGATGGAGGGAGAGAGAGAGATGGAGGGAGAGAGAGTTGAAGAGGACAGTGAGACAGATGGGGGGGAGAAAATAGGAATTACAGCGAGAGATCGAATCAAATCAAATGTTATTTGTCACATTCGCCGAATACAACAGGTGAAATGCTTTACTTACACGCCCTTAACCAACAATGTAGTTCAAGGAATAGAGTTACTAAAGAAATCAAATCAATCATTAAGTATCACAATTAATGTGCATAACAATAATCAATCAAATGTATTTATAAAGCCCTTCTTACATCAGCTGATGTCACAAAGTGCTGTACAGAAACCCAGCCTAAAATAAGGAGGCTATATACAGGGGGCACCGGTACAGAGTCAATGTGCGGGGGTACAGGTTAGTCAAGATGGGGGGGGGGTGGAGAGGGAGAGGGAGAGAGAGACAGAGACAGAGAGAGAGAGCGAGAGACAGAGAAAGAGAGAGAGAGAGAGAGAGAGAGAGAGAGAGAAAGAGGGAGAGACAGAGACAGAGAGAGAGAGAGCGAGAGACAGAGAAAGAGAGAGAGAGAGAGAGAGACAGAGAAAGAGAGAGAGAGAGAGACAGAGACAGAGACAGAGAGAGAGAGAAAGAGAGAGAGACAGAGACAGAGAGAGAGAGAGCGAGAGACAGAGAAAAGAGAGAGAGAGAGAGACAGAGACAGAGACAGAGAGAGAGAGAAAGAGAGAGAGACAGAGACAGAGAGAGAGAGAGCGAGAGACAGAGAAAGAGAGAGAGAGAGAGACAGAGAAAGAGAGAGAGAGAGAGACAGAGACAGAGACAGAGACAGAGAGAGAGAGAGCGAGAGACAGAGAAAGAGAGAGAGAGAGAGAGAGAGAGAACCTTCTTCTGCTCGGTCATTCCAACCTTGAGTTGACGGGGGCCCTGTGATCAGAATGGCTAATGACTGACTAAGACTGGGAGAATCCAAACAGCTAGAAGAACCACGTGACATTACCACCTGTATCTAGCCTGGCAGCTACCCACTAACCTGTACCTACTGCTGCTGCTGCTGCTGCTGCTGCTGATGCTGCTGCTCCACTCAAGTGCCTCTCAGTAATGACAGCCCAGGGCTGCATCTCAAATTGCACGCTACTCCCGAAATAGTGCACTATGGGCCCTGGTTAAAAGTTACGAACTATGTAGTAGGGAATAGGGTGCCATTTGGGATGCATCCCAGGTGAGTCATTACTGCAGCAGGACCACTCACGGCCCTTATAGCCACCAGCCCACCTCCTTCCCTTCGTTCTTTCCCTACCAACCGCCACAGACGACCCTGTCCACCTCCAACAGGCACGTTGGAAAACAAATCAATGTTTTAAAAGGAGCTTTTAAGCCCCTTGCCTTCAAAAGGCGAACAGGAACAGAGGTTTTTAGTACGAAGAAAGAGAAGACGGATGGAGGGAGCGGGGAACATTATTTTTGCGGAACGGAGAGAAGCTCATTAACCCGGTGAAAAGAGAACGAGTGAGAAAGAGAGGCCCAGGGAGCGATAAGAAATGTTCTGTTCCTGAGTTTTGAGACGAGAGCCTGACAAGGAGAACATGGGAGGCTTTTGTTGGCTTGACATCATATTCTTCATGTACTCTAGCTACTAAAGGGTCTCTCTTTCAGTGCAGATATCCCAGGGATCCAGGGATCCGCATGTTGAATGTCATTGATTGTGGCAGTTCGGTGCTTATGAAGCCATTTTAGAGTGAAGATCAACATTTGGGCTCCTTTTGTGTCCTGTCATGTCGCAGTTTCCACCTGACAAAACAAATGCAGCCGGACGCCGAATTTCAATAAATAACGAATCCCTAAGAGCAGGCGGTGAGCGATCTGAAACAATGTTGTTATCCAGGTATGATTTCACATGTTTCAGCTATCAAAGCATTAGCACAGTAGCTCTCATCGTTCAAACAGCACTGTCAGATGATGTTTATGTGGACGACACAGTACTCATCACCCTGTAATTCATGGAATCTGCTGAAATAATACGAGCTCTTCTCTAATAAATGATGGAGCAGCCAGTAAAAACCCAGCTGAATTGGCCATCAGTAGGACTGTACATGTGTTGTCAGACAGGCAGTCATATAGGATGTAATGCTCTGGATAATGGGTTTGGCTGGAAGGGAATGGCTTGAACAGCTCACTACTGATTGACATGACTGTAATGCCCGGTCGCACACATACAGGCACACACACACACACAGGCACACACACACACACACAGAGCTATATGAACCATATAAAGAGAGAGGCGTCTCCGTGTGTGAATGAGGTACTATATTGTCAGAGTGACTGGACAGCTAGTTCATCTCTCATAAGCAAACTCCAGGAAGAGAAGGTAGAGAACAGGGTACAGAAGGTAGAGGAGAGGGTAGAGGAGAGGGAGAGGAGAGGGTAGAGGAGGAAGTAGAGGAGAGGGTAGAGAAGGCAGAGGAGAGGGAGAGGGAGAGGAGAGGGTAGAGGAAAAGGTAGAGGAGAGGGTAGAGGAGGGGTAGAGGAGAGGGTAGATTAGAGTTAGAGGAGAAGGTGGAGGAGAGGGTAGGGGAGAGGGTAGAGGAGATGGTAGAGGAGAAGGTAGAGGGGAGGGTAGAGGAGAAGGTAGAGGAGAGAGTAGAGGACATGGTAGAGGAGAGAGTAGAGGAGAAGGTACAGCAGAAGGTAGAGGAGAGGGTAGAGGAGAGGGTATATGAGAAGGTAGAAGAGAAGGTAGAAGAGAAGGTAGAAGAGAAGGTAGAATAGAAGGTAGAGGAGAGAGGGTAGAGGAGAGGGTAGAGGAGAGGGTGGAAGAGAAGGTAGAAGAGAAGGTAGAGGAGAGGGTAGAGGAGAAGGTAGAGGAGAGGGTAGAGGAGAAGTTGGAGGAGAGGGTAGAGGAGAGGGTAGAGGAGAAGTTGGAGGAGAGGGTGGAGGATAGGGTAGAGGAGAGGGTAGAAGAGAAGGTAAATGAGAGGGTAGAAGAGAGGGTAGAGGAGAATTTGGAGGAGAGTGTAGAGGAGAAGGTACAGGAGAGGGTAGAGGACATGGTAGAGGACATGGTAGAGGAGAGGGTAGAGGAGAGGGTAGAGGAGAAGGTAGAGGAGAGGGTAGAGGAGAAGGTAGAGGAGGGGTAGAGGAGAGGGTAGAAGAGAAGGTAGAGGAGAGGGTAGAGGAGAAGTTGGATGAGAGGGTAGAGGAGAGGGTAGAAGAGAGGGTAGAGGAGAAGTTGGAGGAGAGGGTAGAGGACAGGGTAGAAGAGAAGGTAGAGGTGAGGGTAGAAGAGAAGGTAGAGGAGAGGGTACAGGAAAAGTTGGAGGAGAGGGTAGAGGAGGAAGTAGAGGAGAGGGTAGAGAAGGCAGAGGAGAGGGAGAGGAGAGGGTAGAGGAAAATGTAGAGGAGAAGGTAGAGGAGAGGGTAGATTAGAGTTAGAGGAGAAGGTGGAGGAGAGGGTAGGGGAGAGGGTAGAGGAGATGGTAGAGGAGAAGGTAGAGGAGAAGGTAGAGGAGAGAGTAGAGGACATGGTAGAGGAGAAGGTACAGCAGAAGGTAGAGGAGAGGGTAGAGGAGAGGGTATATGAGAAGGTAGAAGAGAAGGTAGAATAGAAGGTAGAATAGAAGGTAGAATAGAAGGTAGAATAGAAGGTAGAGGAGAGGGGAGAGGGTAGAGGAGAGGGTAGAAGAGAAGGTAGAGGAGAGGGTGGAAGAGAAGGTAGAAGAGAAGGTAGAGGAGAGGGTAGAGGAGAAGGTAGAGGAGAGGGTAGAGGAGAGGGTAGAGGAGAAGTTGGAGGAGAGGGTGGAGGATGGGGTAGAAGAGATGGGTAGAAAAGAAGGTAAATGAGAGGGTAGAAGAGAGGGTAGAGGATAATTTGGAGGAGAGTGTAGAGGAGAGTGTAGAGGAGAGGGTAGAGGAGAGGGTAGATGAGAAGGTAGAGGAGAGGGTAGATGAGAGGGTAGAGGAGAAGTTGGATGAGAGGGTAGAGGAGAGGGTAGAAGAGAGGGTAGAGGAGAAGTTGGAGGAGAGGGTAGAGGACAGGGTAGAAGAGAAGGTAGAGGTGAGGGTAGAAGAGAAGGTAGAGGAGAGGGTACAGGAAAAGTTGGAGGAGAGGGTAGAGGAGAGGGTAGAAGAGAGGGTAGAAGAGAGAGGGTAGAAGAGAAGGAAGAAGAGAAGGTAGAGGAGAGGGTAGAAGAGAGGGTAGAGGAGAGGGTAGAGGAGAGGGTAGAGGAGAAGGTAGAGGAGAGGGTAGAGGAGAAGTTGGAGGAGAGGGTGGAGGATGGGGTAGAAGAGATGGGTAGAAAAGAAGGTAAATGAGAGGGTAGAAGAGAGGGTAGAGGATAATTTGGAGGAGAGTGTAGAGGAGAGTGTAGAGGAGAGGGTAGAGGAGAGGGTAGATGAGAAGGTAGAGGAGAGGGTAGATGAGAGGGTAGAGGAGAAGTTGGATGAGAGGGTAGAGGAGAGGGTAGAAGAGAGGGTAGAGGAGAAGTTGGAGGAGAGGGTAGAGGACAGGGTAGAAGAGAAGGTAGAGGTGAGGGTAGAAGAGAAGGTAGAGGAGAGGGTACAGGAAAAGTTGGAGGAGAGGGTAGAGGAGAGGGTAGAAGAGAGGGTAGAGGAGAGGGTAGAAGAGAAGGAAGAAGAGAAGGTAGAGGAGAGGGTAGAAGAGAGGGTAGAGGAGAGGGTAGAGGAGAGGGTAGAGGAGAAGGTAGAGGAGAGGGTAGAGGAGAAGTTGGAGGAGAGGGTAGAGGAGAGGGTAGAAGAGAAGGTAGAGGAGAGGGTAGAGGAGAGGGTAGAAGAGAGGGTAAAGGAGAGGGTAGAAGAGAGGGTAGAAGAGAGGGTAGAAGAGAAGGTAGAGGAGAGGGTAGAGGAGAGGGTAGAAGAGAAGGTAGAAGAGAAGGTAGAGGAGAGGGTAGAAGAGAAGGTAGAAGAGAGGGTAGAGGAGAAGTTGGAGGAGAGGGTAGAGGAGAGGGTAGAAGAGAAGGTAGAGGAGAGGGTAGAAGAGAGGGTAGAAGAGAGGGTAGAGGAGAGGGTAGAGGAGGGGGTAGAAGAGAGGGTAGAGGAGGGGGTAGAGGAGGGGGTAGAAGAGAGGGTAGAGGAGAAGTTGAAGGAGAGGGTAGAGGAGAGGGTAGAAGAGAAGGTCGAGGAGAGGGTAGAAGAGAGGGTAGAAGAAAGGGTAGAGGAGAAGTTGGAGGAGAGGGTAGAAGAGAAGTTGGAGGAGAGGGTAGTTGAGAGGGTAGAAGAGAGGGTAGAAGAAAGGGTAGAGGAGAAGTTGGAGGAGAGGGTAGTTGAGAGGGTAGAAGAGAGGGTAGAAGAAAGGGTAGAGGAGAAGTTGGAGGAGAGGGTAGTTGAGAGGGTAGAAGAGAGGGTAGAAGAAAGGGTAGAGGAGAAGTTGGAGGAGAGGGTAGTTGAGAGGGTAGAAGAGAGGGTAGAAGAAAGGGTAGAAGAGAAGTTGGAGGAGAGGGTAGTTGAGAGGGTAGTGTAGTGAGGACAGAGCCACTCTCTCTCTCTGTTCTAGTATGAGCTGTGCCACTAATACTGGCCAATATCACAGTCTAGAACACTGTCTGATCTAGCAAAGTCAAACAGCCGTACATAAAGGCCCCGGGGCCTTTCCTTTGTAGTTCTACTTTTGTTGAATGTTTACAGTGTAAAGCAATCTAGTCCAATGTACTGCAATCCACACAACAACACAAATATGAAAAGAATAATGAATGAAAGCCTATCCATCGCCCCATGTGTACATCCCTTGTTTATAACAGATTCATAACCCAGCCTACATATGAACATCATCTGGAGTGGTCCTGCATTCTAAACCATGTATGATGATGATGATGATGGATGATGATGTCTGTGCAGTAGTCCTCAGTAATTATGGCACACGCTCGCTCTCATCTGCTTTGTATTACATGATAAGAAAACCAGGCAATACATTACGCAATCCTCTCACTGAGGGTCCGGCAGCTGGCTTTAATTCAAGATTGATTTGTTTAAAGCGATCCTTGGCCTAGCCCATCAATAGGGCTCTCTGGGTGTGATGCACCCTGGTTAATATCACATGGAACATTTTTAGTCTGGGAAATCTCAGCCCGCATGAATTATGTTTAATATTTCATAAATGAAGGAGGAATCCTCACAAGGATTTCAGAGTATGAGAGTCTCAGCCCCAAACAGGCTTTTGTGTGTTTAGTGTGTGCGCGCGTGTGGCGGGTGTGTGTGTGTGTGTGTGCGTGCGTGTGCGCATGCTTGGGCAGACATTTCAGTGTGTGTGCAAGCACATGCTTCTGTGCACGCATGTTGTGTGTATTTGTGTGTGTTTAAGTGTGTTTGAGGCCAACCAGTGCCAGGGGGCTGCTGTCATGGCTGCTGACACAAAGCCTGAGACTGTAGAGAGAGAGAGAGCAGAGAGAGAGAGCAGAGAGTGAGCAGAGAGCAGAGAGAGAGCAGAGAGCAGAGAGAGAGCAGAGAGAGAGCAGAGAGTGAGCAGAGAGAGCAGAGAGTGAGAAGAGAGTGAGCAGAGAGAGAGAGCAGAGAGAGAGAGCAGAGTGAGCAGAGAGTGAACAGAGAGAGAGCCAGAGAGAGAGCCAGAGAGAGAGCCAGAGAGAGAGCCAGAGAGAGAGCAGAGAGTGAGCAGAGAGAGAGCAGAAAGCCAGAGAGAGGAGAGAGAGAACAGAGAGTGAGCAGAGAGAGCAGAGAGAGAGCAGAGAGTGAGAAGAGAGTGAGCAGAGAGAGACAGAGAGAGAGCAGAGAGCAGAGTGAGCAGAGAGAGAGCAGAGAGAGCAGAGAGCCAGAGAGCAGAGTGAGCAGAGAGCCAGAGAGAGAGCAGAGAGAGCAGAGAGTGAGCAGAGAGCCAGAGAGTGAGCAGAGAGCCAGAGAGTGAGCAGAGAGAGAGCATAGAGAGAGCAGAGAGTGAGCATAGTGTGAACAGAGAGCCAGACAGAGAGGAGAGAGAGCAGAGAGTGAGCAGAGAGTGAGCAGAGAGAGAGCAGAGAGTGAGCAGAGAGAGAGCAGAGAGCCAGAGAGAGAACCAGAGAGAGAGCAGAGAGTGAGCAGAGAGCCAGAGAGTGAGCAGAGAGCCAGAGAGTGAGCAGAGAGTGAGCAGAGAGAGAGCATAGAGAGAGCATAGAGAGAGCATAGAGAGAGCAGAGAGTGAGCATAGAGTGAACAGAGAGTGAGCAGAGAGAGAGCAGAGAGTGAGCATAGAGTGAACAGAGAGCCAGACAGAGAGGAGAGAGAGCAGTGAGTGAGAAGAGAGAGAGCAGAGAGAGAGCAGAGAGCCAGAGAGAGAGCAGAGAGTGAGCAGAGAGAGAGCAGAGAGAGAGCAGAGAGTGAGCATAGAGTGAACAGAGAGCCAGACAGAGAGGAGAGAGAGCAGTGAGTGAGAAGAGAGAGAGCAGAGAGAGAGCAGAGAGCCAGAGAGAGAGCAGAGAGTGAGCAGAGAGTGAGCAGAGAGCCAGAGAGAGAGCCAGAGAGAGAGCCAGAGAGAGAGCAGAGAGTGAGCAGAGAGTGAGCAGAGAGCCAGAGAGTGAGCAGAGAGCCAGAGAGTGAGCAGAGAGTGAGCAGAGAGAGAGCACAGAGAGAGCAGAGTGAGGATAGAGTGAGCAGAGAGACAGAGAGAGCAGAGAGTGAGCAGAAAGAGCCAGAGAGTGAGCAGAGAGAGAGCATAGAGAGCATAGAGAGAGCAGAGAGTGAGCAGAGAGCCAGAGAGAGAGCAGAGAGCCAGAGAGAGAGCAGAGAGCCAGAGAGAGAGCAGAGAGTGAGCAGAGAGTGAGCAGAAATAGAGTAGAGAGTGAGCAGAGAGCCAGAGAGAGAGCAGAGAGCCAGAGAGAGCAGAGAGAGAGTAGATAAAGAGAGCAGAGAGCGAGCAGAGAGAGAGAGCAGAGAGCAAGCAGAGGGAGAGCAGAGGGAGAGCAGAGAGCGAGCAGAGGGAGAGCAGAGGGAGCAGCAGAGAGAGAGCAGAGAGAGAGCAGAGAGAGAGTAGAGAGAGAGCAGAGAGCGAGCAGAGGGAGAGCAGAGAGAGAGCAGAGGGAGAGCAGAGAGAGAGCAGAGGGAGAGCAGAGGGAGAGCAGAGAGAGAGAAGAGAGAGAGCAGAGAGAGTGAGCAGCGAGACAGCAGACAGCCAGAAAATGCAGAGAGATGTTCCCAGCACATCAAAGCACAGCAGCAGCCCTGTCGCCAAGCCCACAGGAGAACCCAGCACATTTCCCACTCATCATTAGCCTCTCACTGAGATAAACACACACACGCATGCCCATGTGCACACAAAGAACACACATGCACAAACACGCACACACCACACACACCGACATCACTCCCCCGCCCCCCACACTGACACACACCCTGATAGGGTCATCAGTAAGGTATCGTCAGCATCCATCTGCATGGTCCCCAAAGACACATCCTCCACGTCTCCAGTCTCTGTGAACAGAGTCTGTCTGTGGGAGCTCATTCTGTTCTACTGCTGCTGATAGGATTCATTATGTCCTATCAGAGGTGCTTATTCTAGGACAGCTGGTGGGAAGCAACGGGAAAGGACGATGTGGGATGAATGGGGTTAAGGCAACACTTACAACTACAGACGGGATTGAACACAGACATTAATACTAGAACAGCTGGGCCTCTAGCCCCCCTAGCCCCTCTAGCCCCCTAGCCCCTCTAGCCCCTCTAGCCCCCTAGCCCCTCTAGCCCCTCTAGCCCCCCAGCCCCTCTAGCCCCTCTAGCCCCCCTAGCCCCCTAGCCCCTCTAGCCCCCCCCACTAATGAGTAGTCATTCTGACTAACATTCGAACAGTGTAATTACTACGTTTCATACATTCATATCACAAAACATGGTCACTTGGTTTAGGAAGGTCTTAGGTAACATTAGAATTCCCCTTTTCTTTCCTTCAAATAACACAACAGCATTTTCATTACTTCATTAGTTTACTGTAGGCTAAATGTTGTTTTTTTAATGTTCAAGTGGTCAATAATCATTTTCTTTGTGGAGTGCCTTTTGCTACAGCTATGAAACAGAAAGCATGTCTCGCATTTCTTTGTGGAGTGCCTTTTGCTACAGCTATGAAACAGAAAGCATGCGTGTCAACAGCTTCTTTTTCAAAACAACAAAATAGAAAATACCCCAACAACCAAGACGTACGGTCAGCAAGATGATCAAATAATGAAGACATCAGTAGCCAAAACATAATTTTAAGTTTCAAGTGTTTTTGATAAAGTGAAAATCAACACAAAAGCAATAACAGCATTTTAGTGACTATAAATATATCAGCAGTCAAAAATACCACATGTTTATGTGGGTCTTTATGCCATGGCATCAGTTGGTCCATGTCCATGTCACATAAACAGCGAAAGCTGGTGAGTGCTGGTTTTTTTCTTGAGATGTAGGGTTTTCTCTGTCATCACCAGCTTATTCTATTGAAACGGTGCTGTCCTTCCTCTCTCCTGTCTCACAGTTCCAATTGGTGGTGGAGCGGACACCTGCTCAGTGCGCACCATTATGGCTTTTTTTTGTGCTTAAGCCTCAGAGGTTTAGGTTCAGGCTGAGGATCAGAATCAGAAGAATAATCATCGGGGATGTCATGATTTATTTCTTACCCACCATCTGAGTCGTTTTCATTTAGATTTTTTAAAGACTGGTTGAATTGCTGTTCTTTATTCACATAACTATGCATTGTCCACTTCCCCTTGCTCTTCAACTCACCCACTCTACCCCTTTCTTTTTAAAATGCTATTTTACCAGGTAAGTTGACTGAGAACACAGGACGGGGGATGAAAAAGCCAATACTTTACTTCATCAGTTGTTATACACTGGTCAAAAAAATAAAGGGAACACTTAAACAACACAATGTAACTCCAAGTCAATCACACTTCTGTGAAATCAAACTGGCCACTTAGGAAGCAACACGGATTGACAATACATTTCACATGCTGTTGTGCAAATGGAATAGACAACAGGTGGAAATTATAGGCAATTAGCAAGACACCCCCAATAAAGGAGTGGTTCTGCAGGTGGTGACCACAGACCACTTCTCAGTTCCTATGCTTCCTGGCTGATGTTTTGGTCACTTTTGAATGCTGGCGGTGCTTTCACTCTAGTGGTAGCATGAGACGGAGTCTACAACCCACACAAGTGGCTCAGGTAGTGCAGCTCATCCAGGATGACACATCAATGCAAGCTGTGGCAAGAAGGTTTGCTGTGTCTGTCAGCGTAGTGTCCAGAGCATGGAGGCGCTACCAGGCGACAGGCCAGTACATCAGGAGACGTGGAGGAGGCCGTAGGAGGGCAACAACCCAGCATCAGGACCGCTACCTCCGCCTTTGTGCAAGGAGGAGCAGGAGGAGCACTGCCAGAGACCTGCAAAATGACCTCCAGCAGGCCACAAATGTGCATGTGTCTGCTCAAACGGTCAGAAACAGAGGGTTGTATGAGGGTGGTATGAGGGCCCGACGTCCACAGGTGGGGGTTGTGCTTACAGCCCAACACCGTGCAGGACGTTTGGCATTTGCCAGAGATCACCAAGATTGGCAAATTCGCCACTTGCGTCCTGTGCTCTTCACAGATGAAAGCAGGTTCACACTGAGCACATGTGACAGACATGACAGAGTCTGGAGACGCCGTGGAGAACGTTCTGCTGCCTGCAACATCCTCCAGCATGACCGGTTTGGCGGTGGGTCAGTCATGGTGTGGGGTGGCATTTCTTTGGGGGGCCGGACAGCCCTCCATGTGCTCGCCAGAGGTAGCCTGACTGCCATTAGGTACCGAGATGAGATCCTCAGACCTCTTGTGAGACCATATGCTGGTGCGGTTGGCCCTGGGTTCCTCCTAATGCAAGAAAATGCTAGACCTCATGTGGCTGGAGTGTGTCAGCAGTTCCTGCAAGAGGAAGGCATTGATGCTATGGACTGGCCCGCCCATTCCCCAGACCTGAATCCAATTGAGCACATCTGGGACAACATGTCTCGCTCCATCCACCAACGCCACGTTGCACCACAAACTGTCCAGGAGTTGGCCTCATCAGGAGCATGCCCAGGCGTTGTAAGGAGGTCATACAGGCACGTGGAAGCCACACACACTACTGAGCATCATTTTGACTTGTTTTAAGGACATTACATCAAAGTTGGATCAGCCTGTAGTGTGGTTTTCCACTTTAATTTTGAGTGTGACTCCAAATCCAGACCTCCATGGGTTGATAAATTTGATTTCCATTGATAATTTTTGTGTGATTTTGTTGTCAGCACATTCAACTATGTAAAGAAAAAAGTATTTAATAAGAAGAATATTTCATTCCTTCAGATCTAGGATGTGTTATTTTAGTGTTCTCTTTATTTTTTGGAGCAGTGTATATGTGAAATTAGTTTCGGTAAAGTTTAGGTTCAGTTAAGAGGCAATTATCGTGGGTGATTATCAACTGGGCACTGCACTTTCAAGAAGGAGTGCAGCAGGCCATACTGTCGGGAGAAGGAGTGCAGCGGGCCTTACTGTCGGGAGAAGGAGAGCAGCGGGCCTTACTGTCGGGAGAAGGAGTGCAGCAGGCCATACTGTCGGGAGAAGGAGTGCAGCGGGCCTTACTGTCGGGAGAAGGAGTGCAGCAGGCCTTACTGTCGGGAGAAGGAGAGCAGCAGGCCATACTGTCGGGAGAAGGAGTGCAGCAGGCCATACTGTCGGGAGAAGGAGTGCAGCAGGCCTTACTGTCGGGAGAAGGAGTGCAGCAGGCCATACTGTCGGGAGAAGGAGTGCAGCAGGCCATACTGTCGGGAGAAGGAGTGCAGCAGGCCTTACTGTCGGGAGAAGGAGTGCAGCGGGCCTTACTGTCGGGAGAAGGAGTGCAGCGGGCCTTACTGTCGGGAGAAGGAGTGCAGCAGGCCTTACTGTCGGGAGAAGGAGTGCAGCGGGCCTTACTGTCGGGAGAAGGAGTGCAGCAGGCCATACTGTCGGGAGAAGGAGTGCAGCAGGCCTTACTGTCGGGAGAAGGAGTGCAGCAGGCCATACTGTCGGGAGAAGGAGTGCAGCAGGCCTTACTGTCGGGAGAAGGAGTGCAGCAGGCCTTACTGTCGGGAGAAGGAGTGCAGCAGGCCTTACTGTCGGGAGAAGGAGTGCAGCAGGCCATACTGTCGGGAGAAGGAGTGCAGCAGGCCATACTGTCGGGAGAAGGAGTGCAGCAGGCCATACTGTCGGGAGAAGGAGTGCAGCGGGCCTTACTGTCGGGAGAAGGAGAGCAGCGGGCCTTACTGTCGGGAGAAGGAGTGCAGCGGGCCTTACTGTCGGGAGAAGGAGTGCAGCGGGCCTTACTGTCGGGAGAAGGAGTGCAGCGGGCCTTACTGTCGGGAGAAGGAGTGCAGCGGGCCTTACTGTCGGGAGAAGGAGTGCAGCGGGCCTTACTGTCGGGAGAAGGAGTGCAGCAGGCCTTACTGTCGGGAGAAGGAGAGCAGCAGGCCTTACTGTCGGGAGAAGGAGCGCAGCAGGCCATACTGTCGGGAGAAGGAGCGCAGCGGGCCTTACTGTCGGGAGAAGGAGAGCAGCAGGCCTTACTGTCGGGAGAAGGAGCGCAGCAGGCCATACTGTCGGGAGAAGGAGCGCAGCGGGCCTTACTGTCGGGAGAAGGAGTGCAGCAGGCCTTACTGTCGGGAGAAGGAGTGCAGCGGGCCCTACTGTCGGGAGAAGGAGTGCAGCGGGCCCTGCTGTCGGGGGAAGGAGTGCAGCGGGCCCTACTGTCGGGAGAAGGAGTGCAGCGGGCCCTACTGTCAGGAGAAGGAGTGCAGCGGGCCCTACTGTCGGGAGAAGGAGTGCAGCGGGCCTTACTGTCGGGAGAAGGAGTGCAGCGGGCCCTACTGTCGGGAGAAGGAGTGCAGCGGGCCCTGCTGTCGGGGGAAGGAGTGCAGCGGGCCCTACTGTCGGCAGAAGGAGTGCAGCGGGCCCTACTGTCGGGAGAAGGAGTGCAGCGGGCCCTGCTGTCGGGGGAAGGAGTGCAGCAGGCCCTACTGTCGGCAGAAGGAGTGCAGCAGGCCCTACTGTCGGCAGAAGGAGTGCAGCGGGCCCTGCTGTCGGGAGAAGGAGTGCAGCGGGCCCTGCTGTCGGGGGAAGGAGTGCAGCGGGCCCTGCTGTCGGGAGAAGGAGTGCAGCGGGCCCTGCTGTCGGGAGAAGGAGTGCAGCGGGCCCTGCTGTCGGGAGAAGGAGTGCAGCGGGCCCTGCTGTCGGGAGAAGGAGTGCAGCGGGCCCTGCTGTCGGGAGAAGGAGTGCAGCGGGCCCTGCTGTCGGGAGAAGGAGTGCAGCGGGCCCTGCTGTCGGGGGAAGGAGTGCAGCGGGCCCTGCTGTCGGGAGAAGGAGTGCAGCGGGCCCTGCTGTCGGGAGAAGGAGTGCAGCGGGCCCTGCTGTCGGGAGAAGGAGTGCAGCGGGCCCTGCTGTCGGGAGAAGGAGTGCAGCGGGCCCTGCTGTCGGGAGAAGGAGTGCAGCGGGCCCTGCTGTCGGGAGAAGGAGTGCAGCGGGCCCTGCTGTCGGGGGAAGGAGGGGCAACGGGGGAAAACTGTAACAAAAATGAGATATAATATATAATAAAAACTAGATATAACTCCCCTTATTTTTATATAATAAGATTCTTTCAACAACAGTGCTATATAGACGTATTTAGGAAAAGTAAAGGACGGAGGGGGGTATGACTTTAAAAATGGCCGAGTAATAAATTTGTTAAATTCATGAGCACTCCAAATGTCTGCTTTAAGCAGTTCTAGTTTTAAGAAAGATGTGGATGTATTTCATGTCTCAATTGGAAAATATCCTTCGATATGATGCTATGGATAACTGGGGATGATGCACCCTATGAGGAAAATAGCAACAATAGTTTCTATACCTAACCTGCCCAACACCTGGGTCTATGGGAGCAGGTGTGACTTTGGTATTGTCTTTGACTCAACACCTGTAACAATGCAGGAGCAGATAATTACTTTCCATCACCTTTCTGTCTCCTGAGTCCACATTGACACCTGTGTCTGGACCCAACCAATATGCCTCCTGTAGCGTAACTAGCCCGGCTATATGGAAGAGATAACTAGCCCGGCTATATGGAAGAGATAACTAGCCCGTCTATATGGAAGAGATAACTAGCCCGGCTATATGGAAGAGATAACTAGCCCGGCTATATGGAAGAGATAACTAGCCCGGCTATATGGAAGAGATGGAGGATGGACAACAACATTGTAGGTAATCCACAATACTAACCTAATTGTCAGAGTGAAAAGAAATAAGCCTGTACAAAAAATGTGCAAAGAAATGCACTTTTGTCCTGAACACAAAGTGTTATGTTTGGGGCAAATTCAATACAACACATTACTGAGTAGCACTCTAAATATTGTCAAGCATAGTAGTGGCTACATCATGTTATGGGTATGCTTGAAATCATTAAGGACAGGGGAGTTTTTCAGGATAAAAACATTTATGGAATGAAGCTAAGCACAGGCAAAGTTCTAGAGGGAAAACCTGGTTCAGTCAGCTTTTCACCAGACACTGGGAGATGAATGCACCTTTCAGCAGGACAATAACCTAAAACTCAAGGCCAAATATACACTGGAGTTGTTTACCAAGAAGACAGTGAATGTTCCTGAGAGGCCAAGTTACAGTTTTTACTTAAATCTATCTATGGCAAGACCTGAAAATGATTGTCTAGCAATGATCAACAACCAATTTGACAGATCTTGAAGAATTTTAAAAAGAATAATGGGAAAATGTTGCACAATCCAGGTGTGGAAAGCTCTTAGTTACGTACCCAAAAGAGTCCCAACTGTAATTGCTGCCAAAGGTGATTCTACAAAGTATTGACTCAGGAGTGTGGATACTTATGTAAATTAATATTTCTGTGTTTAATTTTCTATGAATTTTCAAACATTTAAAAAAAAAAAATTCAATTTGACATTATGGGGTATTGTGTAGGTGAGAAAAACATATTTAATCAATTTTGAAATGTTCATAATATTTTGTAATTATAACGGCTCCCCCACGTGGAGGTTTGTGCTCTCTGATTGGCTCAAAGTCAAGCTGTTAGCCACTGACAAAGCGTTACGATTCTACAAGTATTAAAGGCAGGTTCATTGCTACCGGGTCGGCACGCAGCAAGTACTGCGTTTGTTCTAGCAAGAGACAGGTACTTCTCACAGTGGGAGGCCGTACTGTCGGCCGTCTGTCGGCAGTGAGATTCTCGGTCGGTGAAGCCGGCTTACATCCCTGAGCAGCCGTGACGTGATTTATTGGTGGGGATATAATGGTCTGATTTTAGAAAGATCCACTCATGCCATGTAGTTATGTGATTGCTTAAGTATGATCGTTAAGCGGCAGCAACTTTCTCTGCAGGCTGAGGCTGACATCACGTCTGTCTCCATGGTGATGGAGCGCACGTAGGCTGTGTTTGAGAAAAACAGAGCGATGGTGGGAGAGAGAGAGGGAGAGAGGGTGAGGGAGAGAGAGGGAGAGATGGCGGGAGAGAGACAGGGGGAGAGGGTGAGGGAGAGAGAGAAAAAGAGTGAGAGAGAGTGAGAGAGAGTGAGAGAGAGAGAGAGAGAGAGAGAGAGAGAGAGAGAGAGAGAGAGAGAGAGAGAGAGAGAGAGAGAGAGAGAGAGACAGTCGGAAATCCACTAGGAGAGGGATGCAGCAGTGAGTGTCAGTGTCAGGAAGCAACCGGTCGGGAATACTAACCATGGCCAGACCCCACGAAGACACACACAAGCACACGCTGAAGCCTTGGTCATTGTTGCTGTCAGTCATTTGCAGTTCTGTCAACAGTCAGCAGTATCAAGTGAAAAATAGTCTTTGAGCACAAATGTCACTGGAGCTAATACTGACATTAAATGACTATTGGACAGAGAATCCACACTGCACCCTCAAACAGACAGATAGAGAGAAAGTGAGGGAGAGATTTGAAGGAGGAGGAGGAAGAGGGACAGAGGAGGACATTGAAAGACAAGGGGGAGAGGGGGAAGAGAAAGAGATTGAGGAAGATGACAGGGGAGAAAGAGATGGAGAGAGAGAGAGAATCTGTTTCTAGCTTTGTCCCCAAATCCTCATCTGACCACACAGATGGCTATTTCAGAGCTATGATAACAGCCCCTGGTCATTCTACCTCATACCTTCATTCATGGGGCTCACTAAATGGGAGTCACTAAACCAAGATCCAACCTAGATTCAGCTTTTCTTGCCAGAAGAAACACAGCTGAGAATGGGAACAAGAGTAATCAAGATCCAACATTACTCCATGCCCGTGATTGAGTTGGGATGTGTGACACAAAAACACGGCTAACATCATGTTTGTTTACTTGACCTTTGGCTGTGGATCCGCCAGCATCTGAGCAAACATGTTTTCTTTTTCAGGGGATTGGACCTATTTGGTTGGAAAAGTCATCCGTCTTTATAGAGAGAGAGAAAAGAGAGAGAGAGCGAGAGAATTGCTTTCATGGATTCTGATTTGTCTCGGCTCCAATTAAATCCACTCCCACAGAGAGCGAGCGTCAGCCCAAATTAGAAGAGACACAGAGACCGCACAGCAGAAGTGTGTCCTCTTCTCACCTCACACACGATCCAGGTAACAACGGCAGCGCAGGATAAAAGCCCATCACCCTCATTCGTCGACTGTGATTTTTTTTGTAGAATTTCATGTTTTCGCTAAATTTCCTGAGTACTGTCATGACGTTGCCCTCTTTGGGTATATCAAACCCCATCCCCCCCCTCCCTGCCTCCCCCAGCTTCCTTTAACTAGGCTGCTGTGGTCAGAGAGAGGTCGTAAATTCCTGAGAAGACCCCGCCACATGGCCACACAGTATAAGAGGCAGAGTATATTTTCATTGAGAACAAAGAAATTTCTTCCACCTCACAGAACTTGAGGTACGAACAAATGTCATGTTCCGGAGAAAGTATAAAAGATCGGTGAAGAATCCAGAGAGAGGGCGGAAAATTCTACAACAGAAACTAACTTTTCAACAGCGAACAAGATGACACACTGAGCGTAAATATATATATTGATTGCAATTGTTCCCGAATGAGTGAGCGTTCATGTGCAAAGGATTAGCATTTCAATTGTTATAATTATCACTCTGTAGTGACTTCCCCTTTTGTCTAACAAGCCGCCATGCCAGTTTAGCCCACTAGGGCACATTCTCCTATCATTTCTTGTAACCATATTTACTTTGTTGTTTTGTTTATGCATTTCTGTGAAGTACTTAGTTAGTAATAAATAAATGATTTAAGACAATTGATGTATGGATGACTCATAGTGAAGACTGGGTTCATGCAGAGAACCAACAATTTACGACGTTTGGAATGAGACAAACGTGAGGTAAAGTAAATACTCTTTATTATCTTCTGCTGCAAAGCTATTGATTTATCTTGTCAGCAGCAGCAGCTCTCTCTCTCTCTCTCTCTCTCTCTCTCTCTCTCTCTCTCTCTCTCTCTCTCTCTCTCTCTCTCTCTCTCTCTCTCTCTCTCTCTCTCTCTCTCTCTCTCTCTCTCTCTCTCTCTCTCTCTCTCTCTCTCTCTCTCTCTCTCTCTCTCTCTCCTGCTGCGAGTGTTTGGTGCATGCTGGGAATTGTATGCGAAGGAGTGCGTGTGTTGTGTAGAGTTGTTAAATTGTTACATGATGTCATGTTTTGTGAAAGGTTTTTGTTGTTTTGGGAAAAATGGAGGGTTACAAAAGGGAATTTTGAATCCTTGAGACAATGTGGGAGGTTCTTGAGACAATGGTGGGAGGTTGGGAAGGCCCAAATACGAGTGTTTTGTCAACAGTATACTGCTCTGTCTCAAATTGAAGTTAAAGAGACTACTAAGGCCCTTGAACAGGACATCAAGTCTATTGAATTGGGGCTGCTCACTCAGAACGACCCTGGACTAGTCATGAACTTAACTTAACAAGCACTTTTGAGGGTCTATTGGGGAGGATTTTTATGAAGTGGTGTGTGAATCCTTTCATGAGGGTTCTCTTCCTGTATCCTGTGCAGTGCTTTCACTGTTGCCAAAAAAGGGGGATTTGGCTCTCATAAAAAATTGGAGACCTGTTGCTTTGCTGTGTGCAAAATTGTTTCTAAATGTCTCTCAAACAGGTTGAAAGAGTATCTGGGATTGTTGTGTAGGTGTAATGAAGGGTCCCACAATAGCACTGTCTGCGTATGCAGATGACGTGATAGTTTTTATTACAGTGGGTGAGGATGTTACAGTTCTCTCAAACACTTTAAAGGTGTATGAGGGGGCCTCCTCAGCTAGAGGGAAAGAGTGAAGCGCTGTGGGCAGGTCAGCTTCAGATGGGGTCCACTCCACGGTTACCAGGGGGCTTCAGTGGGGCAGAGATGGGATGAAGACTTTGTTTTTTTTCTAGGCTCTGATGTCTTTCAGAAAAAGAACTAGGAGGGTGTAGTGGAGAAAGTGTGTGCCAGACTGTCAAGATGGAAATGGGTGCTGCCCCAGCTGTCTTATAGGGGAAGGGTACTGGTAGCTAATAATCTTGCTGCCTCTACCCTGTGGCACAGACTAATGATTTTGCAGCCACCAAAGGGTCTGATACAAGAGCTTCAGAGGACCCTTGTCAATTTCTCCTGGTCTGGACAACACTGGAGCCTGCAGCCCTGTACCTGCCACTGCAGAAGGGTGGGCAAGGCCTGGTGGACATTTCCTCTAGGATCATGGCTTTCTGGCTTCAAGCAGCCCAGAGACTGTTGTACAGTGACGGTTCTAGCTGGGTCGACACAGCCTACACACTGATGAGGAGAGCGGGCTGTTTGGGCTTAGACAAGCACCTTTTCCTCTTAAAGCTGGAGGGGGGTGAGTTGCCTGGCCTGACTCCATTTTATGAGTCTGTTATGCAGGCTTGGAGGGTTCTTGTCAATTCCCGTAATGCTTGCATGCCACCGGGGATGTGGCTTTTTGAAGAGCCTCTTTTTCATAACACTGCCATCCAGTCCCGTGCTCTGGGTTCAGCCAGCCTACGTTCATGTCTGCTAGGCGTGGGGTGTACCAAGCTGGGTCATCTGATGCGGAGCAGGAGCAGATCGTTGGAGGAGCTGGGAGAAAGAGCAGGGATCCGATCATCTCGCCTACTGAGGAAGGTTGTCGCTGAGGTCTGTGACTCCTTGCCAGTACTTCATCTGCAGTATGTGACTGACACTTCCAAATCTGATCGGTGGAAGGAGGGTCTGGATTATATGTTCCCTGCACTGATTGTTAGTGCTGCGATGGGGGCATTCGAGGAGGATGTGGGGATGCTGCTTTCCTTCCATACCCCGGAGCTGGGGGAGTTCAAGGAGGTGGGAAAGAAGGCCATGTACAGAATATGTGTAAAGGTATCCCATGCCTCTTCCCTGGAAGGGGTAAAATCGACGAGGTGGGCGGGTGTGCTTGGTCCAGGTGCCTCCCCAAAAGGCTGTTGGCGATCATTATGCAAACTGCCTATTGATAAGAGGACAGCTGACCTCCAATGGAGGATAATACATGGAGCTATAGCCACTAACATGCATCTGGTACACCTGGATCCTACTGTTGGGGAGGGGTGTCCATTCTGTGCGGAGTCTGAAACATCTGTTTTTACAGTGTCCCAGGTTGGTTGGGATGATTGACCTGATCACTAATTGGTTCTCAGCGTTGGGAGAGGTTCTCTTCCCAACTGTATATACAGTGCCTTGCGAAAGTATTCGGCCCCCTTGAACTTGGCGACCTTTTGCCACATTTCAGGCTTCAAACATAAAGATATAAAGATATAAAACTGTAAAAAACTGTTTTTTGTGAAGAATCAACATCAAGTGGGACACAATCATGAAGTGGAACGACATTTATTGGATATTTCAAACTTTTTTAACAAATCAAAAACTGAAAAATTGGGTGTGCAAAATTATTCAGCCCCCTTAAGTTAATACTTTGTAGCGCCACCTTTTCCTGCGATTATAGCTGTAAGTCGCTTGGGGTATGTCTCTATCAGTTTTGCACATCAAGAGACTGACATTTTTTCCCATCCCTCCTTGCAAAACAGCTTGAGCTCAGTGAGGTTGGATGGAGAGCATTTGTGAACAGCAGTTTTCAGTTCTTTCCACAGATTCTCGATTGGATTCAGGTCTGGACTTTGACTTGGCCATTCTAACACCTGGATATGTTTATTTTTGAACCATTCCATTGTAGATTTTGCTTTATGTTTTGGATCATTGTCTTGTTGGAAGACAAATCTCCGTCCCAGTCTCAGGTCTTTTGCAGACTCCATCAGGTTTTCTTCCAGAATGGTCCTGTATTTGGCTCCATCCATCTTCCCATCAATTTTAACCATCTTCCCTGTCCCTGCTGAAGAAAAGCAGGCCCAAACCATGATGCTGCCACCACCATGTTTGACAGTGGGGATGGTGGGTTCAGGGTGATGCGCTGTGTTGCTTTTACGCCAAACATAACGTTTTGCATTGTTGCCAAAAAGTTCAATTTTGGTTTCATCTGACCAGAGCACCTTCTTCCACATGTTTGGTGTGTCTCCCAGGTGGCTTGTGGCAAACTTTAAACAACACTTTTTATGGATATCTTTAAGAAATGGCTTTCTTCTTGCCACTCTTCCATAAAGGCCAGATTTGTACAATATACGACTGATTGTTGTCCTATGGACAGAGTCTCCCACCTCAGCTGTAGATCTCTGCAGTTCATCCAGAGTGATCATGGGCCTCTTGGCTGCATCTCTGATCAGTCTTCTCCTTGTATGAGCTGATAGTTTAGAGGGACGGCCAGGTCTTGGTAGATTTGCAGTGGTCCCATTTCAATATTATCGCTTGCACAGTGCTCCTTGGGATGTTTAAAGCTTGGGAAATCTTTTTGTATCCAAATCCGGCTTTAAACTTCTTCACAACAGTATCTCGGACCTGCCTGGTGTGTTCCTTGTTCTTCATGATGCTCTCTGCGCTTTTAACGGACCTCTGAGACTATCACAGTGCAGGTGCATTTATACGGAGACTTGATTACACACAGGTGGATTGTATTTATCATCATTAGTCATTTAGGTCAACATTGGATCATTCAGAGATCCTCACTGAAATTCTGGAGAGAGTTTACTACACTGAAAGTGAAGGGGCTGAATCATTTTGCACGCCCAATTTTTCAGTTTTTGATTTGTTAAAAAAGTTTGAAATATCCAATAAATGTCGTTCCACTTCATGATTGTGTCCCACTTGATGTTGATTCTTCACAAAAAAATACAGTTTTATATCTTTATGTTTGAAGCCTCAAATGTGGCAAAAGGTCGCAAAGTTCAAGGGGGCCGAATACTTTCGCAAGGCACTGTATTTGGGACAAAGTACAGGTATAGTCAAAAGGGTGTAGTCGTGTTGATTAATTCTGTGTTAGGGGCAGTAAAATTTGCGATATGGAAGACCCGAAAGAATAGTATTCGGGGACAGGGGTCTGTGGATGTGGTGGGAATGCTGGAGGGAATGTTGGCAGCGAGACTAAGGGTTGAGTTTGCCTATTATAAACTTGTCAACAATATTGATCTGTTTATGAGTATATGGGGTATTCAGAGGTTGTTGTGTTTAGTTACTGTGGAGGAGGAATTGGAGTTGTGTTTTGAATTCATGTGTAACTATGCTTAAGATTATTTCTCTCTCTCTCTTCATTCAGGCTTGGGCTTCTCATAATACTCCCTGGCAGCAGTGTGTGTGTCATACTTAATCCAGCCACCCTGCTCTAATTGGCTAACTGCAGCCATTTCCCCTGCTCTGAGGAACATGGAGATTAGAATACATGTTTTAAACATTCAAGGAGCAAAAATGAGTCACACTACGGATAGACTACATCTCTGAGGGATACATGAGTGAGAGCAGGGGCTGAGCACAGAAGTACTGGGAATGGAATTGATGCCTGTACAAAGAGAGTGTGGGAGAGAGAGAGTTAGAGCATTGACAACAGCGCCAAGGCTCCTTCTACTTTGTGATGTCACTATTGCCAGACGTAGGGAGTAGTTATGGGGGGGGTCTATACATTTCCAGGTTGGGATATTATTTTTGATGCTATATCATATTGCTAGTTGGCTGTACCCGCAACAAAACTACAGTATTTTTGATGCTATATCATATTGCTAGTTGGCTGTACCCGCAACAAAACTACAGTATTTTTGATGCTATATCATATTGCTAGTTGGCTGTACCTGCACCAAAACTACAGTATTTTTGATGCTATATCATATTGCTAGTTGGCTGTACCTGCACCAAAACTACAGTATTTTTGATGATATATCATATTGCTAGTTGGCTGTACCCGCAACAAAACTACAGTATTTTTGATGCTTTATCATATTGCTAGTTGGCTGTACCTGCACCAAAACTACAGTATTTTTGATGATATATCATATTGCTAGTTGGCTGTACCCGCAACAAAACTACAGTATTTTTGAAGCTTTATCATATTGCTAGTTGGCTGTACCTGCACCAAAACTACAGTATTTTTGATGATATATCATATTGCTAGTTGGCTGTACCCGCAACAAAACTACAGTATTTTTCCTTCATAGCTTGTTCTCCATCTTCTTGTTAAACTCAGGAGCCAATTAGTTTTCAGCACTTCTATTTCCATGACTGATCAAACCTAGTTTACTCATGGCTCATGGTTCTCTCTCTTGTCCCTCTGCAGCAGACATATGGTGAGCAATATGTTCGGAACATTGAATCGCAATAAAATCACAGTATCGAATCGCAAAACATTTAGAATCATGGGAATCTTTATACATCGTATCGGCACCTAAGTGTCACAAGAATATCATATCGTGAGGTCCCTGGTAATTCCCAGCTCTACTGTAGTAGGGAAGCAGAGTTTAAGCTTTGGGACATGGTGCTACTCTCATGTTTTTGAGGTGAGATGAGAAGTGACTCACAAAGGAGTTTATATAAGTTATGACTGACTGAACTGAGCTCACCTGACCCACCTGGACAGAGGCAGAGGAGTACAGCCCCACAGGACATCAATATTAGATGTGACCTTAAGCCAATCTCCCTTCTGCGCCGAACAGAACAGTGACATAAAGTCAAACATGGTTTCATGTTTCTAATGCTGTACTCGTACTGTGCACAGACACAGTACAGGGTCAATCCATTTGAATTCAATCACTTCTTGAAAGCAGGTCTTTTGATTTGAACAAAACCTTCCATACATATTTGGCCATCGTAGGAGTGCTCAGAAAATCTGAATGCCAAAACATGCAAGAGATAAGTTGACCATTTTGCATACTCCACCATACCACAAGATATCCATGTCTTCATCACTGGAAACGATAAACGGTTGAGACTGATATCATTTAAAAGCTTACAATTAGAGTTTTTGGACTATTTGACCATTTATGGAAAAATATGTTGAAAAAAAACCGAAAACAACATTTTCAACCTTAAACGTCAATTGTCTAAACACGCGTAAACTCCATTTTTTTCATATTCATATGTTGTAGCTTAGAGCCTATTTCACATCATCTGAGGTTTTTGTGTTGTGCCTGCCATCGGTTGAGACACAACATGCTCTTGAATACAACAGGGTGGGTGTCATGTTTGGGCTGACAAATGTACAAACATTTAAACTTTTAAGTTGCATTTAAGTTGACTTTTGACAGTGGGCGGACCGGTGGTCACCTTTGTGTTAGTAATTGAAAGTTCAAATTTCAATTCAATTTATATTTCAGTGGTGTACAAGCTAAATTGTAGTGTTCTGAAGGGATACTGTAAATCCATTCTATGAATTCTGTTTCTATGATTGAAATGACACCCACCCTCTATTTAAGAGCATGTTGTGTCTCAACCGATGGCAGCACAACACTAAAACCTCAGATGATGTGAAATAGGGCCTAAGCTACAACATATGAGTTTAGACGTTTTCAGATAATTGATGTTAAAGGTTTAAAAATGATTTCATTTTTTTCAATAAATAACTGAATTGTTTGCTAGCACTGTTTGTAAGCGTTTGAATTATGTAAACCGTTTATATTTTCTAGTAATGAAGACATGGATTTCTCTTTCATGGGCAAACATGAATGGAAAGTTTTGCTTAAATCAATTTAAACAAAACATTTTGCTGTCAAAAAGTGATGGAATTTAAATGGATTTACCCTATATGCACGCACACACACGCCACATTTACTCACACGCCACATTTCCACACACACACACACACACACACACACACACACAAGCAACCCTTCTTCAATACAACACCACCCATGAATGACTCACAATCCATTTCAAGTGAATTTCCCATACGGTTGGCTTCATAACTCCATCAGGAAAACAAGGATGGTGATATAACACACCATATCTGCCTGCTACCAGTCTGAGCAGAAAGGTACACATTTACATACGCAAGTATCAATCAACCCAGCCACCAGCTATAATTCCATTAATCAGCATAATTGGCCCATAATTGGCTCTCATCAACACCATACAGATGCCATCACTCAAAACCCAACACTGTTTCTATACCACTTGAAGACAAACATTGCCATTTTTCCCACAACACCGATATTCTCTCCCTGTGTGTGTGTGTGTGTGTGTGTGTGTGTGTGTGTGTATCTCGTATATCATACTGGATGATCTTAGAAGAAGAGAGTGTGTGTGTCTCTTATACTGACTGGTTCTAGAAGTAGTGGATCTTGTCTGCATTACGGCCCACTAGATGACACTTGTGTATCTGGTTAACTTCACACTGCGTGGGCCCCAATGGAGGTCATGCGATGACGATACAGTGAAAATAGGCTATGGGACAAAAATCCACTCAAATGTAGTTTGTAGTTTACAGACTCACAGAAATCACACAGCTAGCTGGTTGGATAGTTGTCTTTTTTCTGTGGTCGGCACGCAAAACAGACACACACACACACCCACACACAGCTGAAATAGGGGTATCTAGGAAATAAATATTCCTGGACGTGTGTGTGTGTGTGTGTGTGACAGTGAGTAGTGATGAGGGTTGATGTTAGCTTGTCATCCTCCTGACAGATACATTAGGAGAGCACTGGGGGGTTGTCCTATCTCTCCATCATACAGTATGAGCAACAACATGCCTCAACATTATGTAATGACCACTCAACACTGTCTACCCGTACTGTATGTTCTAATGACAACACTGTCTACCCATACTGTATGATCTAATGACAACACTATCTACCCATACTGTATGATCTAATGACAACACTGTCTACCCATACTGTATGTTCTAATGACAACACTGTCTACCCATACTGTATGATCTAATGACAACACTATCTACCCATACTGTATGATCTAATGACAACACTATCTACCCATACTGTATGATATAATGACAACACTATCTACCCATACTGTATGATCTAATGACAACACTATCTACCCATACTGTATGATCTAATGACAACACTATCTACAAATACTGTATGATATAATGACAACACTATCTACCCATACTGTATGATCTAATGACAACACTATCTACCCATACTGTATGATCTAATGACAACACTATCTACCCATACTGTATGATCTAATGACAACACTATCTACCCATACTGTATGATCTAATGACAACACTATCTACCCATACTGTATGTTCTAATGACAACACTGTCTACCCATACTGTATGATCCAATGACATTACTGTCTACCCATACTGTATGATCTAATGACATTACTGTATACCCATACTGTATGATCTAATGACCTAACTGTCTACCCATACTGTATGATCGAATGACATTACTGTCTACCCATACTGTATGATCTAATGACATTACTGTCTACCCATACTGTATGATTCAATTACATTACTGTCTACCCATACTGTATGATCTAATGACCTAACTGTCTACCCATACTGTATGATCGAATGACATTACTGTCTACCCATACTGTATGATCTAATGACATTACTGTCTACCCATACTGTATGATTCAATGACATTACTGTCTACCCATACTGTCTGATCTAATGACATCACTGTCTACCCATACTGTATGATTCAATGACATTACTGTCTACCCATACTGTATGATTCAATGACATCACTGTCTACCCATACTGTATGATTCAATGCAATTACTGTCTACCCATACTGTCTGATCTAATGACATCACTGTCTACCCATACTGTCTGATCTAATGACATCACTGTCTACCCATAAGGTCTGATCTAATGACATCACTGTCTACCCATACTGACTGATCTAATGACATCACTGTTAGCCCATACTGTCTGATCTAATGACATCACTGTCTACCCATACTGTCTCATCTAATGACAACACTGATCTAATGATAACACTATCTACCCATACTGTCTGATCTAACGACAACACTATCTACCCATACTGTCTGATCTAACGACAACACTATCTACCCATACTGTCTGATCTAATGACAACACTATCTACCAATACTGTCTGATCTAACGACAACACTATCTACCCATACTGTATGTTCTAATGACAACACTATCTACCAATACTGTATGATCCAATTACATTACTGTCTACCCATACTGTATGATCTAATGACCTAACTGTCTACCCATACTGTATGATCTAATGACCTAACTGTCTACCCATACTGTATGATCTAATGACCTAACTGTCTACCCATACTGTATGATCTAATGACCTAACTGTCTACCCATACTGTATGATCTAATGACCTAACTGTCTACCCATACTGTATGATCGAATGACATTACTGTCTACCCATACTGTATGATCTAATGACCTAACTGTATACCCATACTGTATGATCCAATTACATTACTGTCTACCCATACTGTATGATCTAATGACCTAACTGTATACCCATACTGTATGATCTAATGACATTACTGTATACCCATACTGTATGATCTAATGACCTAACTGTCTACCCATACTGACTGATCTAATGACATCACTGTTAACCCATACTGTCTGATCTAACGACAACACTATCTGACAACACTGATCTAATGATCTAACGACAACACTATCTACCCATACTGTCTGATCTAACGACAACACTATCTACCAATACTGTCTGATCTAACGACAACACTATCTACCCATACTGTCTGATCTAACGACAACACTATCTACCCATACTGTCTGATCTAATGACAACACTATCTACCAATACTGTCTGATCTAACGACAACACTATCTACCCATACTGTCTGATCTAATGACAACACTATCTACCCATACTGTATGGTCTAATGACCTAACTGTCTACCCATACTGTATTATCTAATGACCTAACTGTCTACCCATACTGTATGATCCAATTACATTACTGTCTACCCATACTGTATGATCTAATGACCTAACTGTCTACCCATACTGTATGATCGAATGACATTACTGTCTACCCATACTGTCTGATCTAATGACAACACTGATCTAATTATCTAATGACAACACTATCTACCCATACTGTCTGATCTAACGACAACACTATCTACCCATACTGTCTGATCTAACGACAACACTATCTACCCATACTGTCTGATCTAACGACAACACTATCTACCCATACTGTATGATCTAATGACATCACTGTCTACCCATACACTATGATCTAATGACATTACTGTCTACCCATACTGTATGATCTAATGACAACACTGATCTAATTATCTAATGACAACACTATCTACCCATACTGTCTGATCTAATGACAACACTATCTACCCATACTGTATGGTCTAATGACCTAACTGTCTACCCATACTGTATTATCTAATGACCTAACTGTCTACCCATACTGTATGATCCAATTACATTACTGTCTACCCATACTGTATGATCTAATGACCTAACTGTCTACCCATACTGTATGATCGAATGACATTACTGTCTACCCATACTGTATGATCTAATGACCTAACTGTATACCCATACTGTCTGATCTAATGACAACACTGATCTAATGATCTAACGACAACACTATCTACCCATACTGTCTGATCTAATGACAACACTATCTACCCATACTGTCTGATCTAACGACAACACTATCTACCCATACTGTCTGATCTAATGACAACACTATCTACCAATACTGTCTGATCTAACGACAACACTATCTACCCATACTGTCTGATCTAATGACAACACTATCTACCCATACTGTATGGTCTAATGACCTAACTGTCTACCCATACTGTATTATCTAATGACCTAACTGTCTACCCATACTGTATGATCCAATTACATTACTGTCTACCCATACTGTATGATCTAATGACCTAACTGTCTACCCATACTGTATGATCGAATGACATTACTGTCTACCCATACTGTATGATCTAATGACCTAACTGTATACCCATACTGTATGATCTAATGACCTAACTGTATACCCATACTGTATGATCTAATAACATTACTGTATACCCATACTGTATGATCTAATGACCTAACTGTCTACCCATACTGACTGATCTAATGACATCACTGTTAACCCATACTGTATGATCTAATGACCTAACTGTCTACCCATACTGTCTGATCTAATGACATCACTGTCTACCCATACTGTCTGATCTAATGACAACACTGATCTAATTATCTAATGACAACACTATCTACCATACTGTCTGATCTAACGACAACACTATCTACCCATACTGTCTGATCTAATGACAACACTATCTACCCATACTGTATGTTCTAATGACAACACTATCTACCAATACTGTCTGATCTAACGACAACACTATCTACCCATACTGTATGATCTAATGACCAAACTGTCTACCCATACTGTATGATCTAATGACATCACTGTCTACCCATACACTATGATCTAATGACATTACTGTCTACCCATACTGTATGATCTAATGACAACACTGATCTAATTATCTAATGACAACACTATCTACCCATACTGTCTGATCTAATGACAACACTATCTACCCATACTGTATGGTGTAATGACCTAACTGTCTACCCATACTGTATTATCTAATGACCTAACTGTCTACCCATACTGTATGATCCAATTACATTACTGTCTACCCATACTGTATGATCTAATGACAACACTGATCTAATTATCTAATGACAACACTATCTACCCATACTGTCTGATCTAATGACAACACTATCTACCCATACTGTATGGTGTAATGACCTAACTGTCTACCCATACTGTATTATCTAATGACCTAACTGTCTACCCATACTGTATGATCCAATTACATTACTGTCTACCCATACTGTATGATCTAATGACCTAACTGTCTACCCATACTGTATGATCGAATGACATTACTGTCTACCCATACTGTATGATCTAATGACCTAACTGTATACCCATACTGTATGTTCTAATGACAACACTGTCTACCCATACTGTATGATATAATGACAACACTATCTACCCATACTGTATGTTCTAATGACATCACTGTTAACCCATACTGTATGATCTAATGACATTACTGTCTACCCATACTGTATGATCTAATGACATCACTGTCTACCCATACTGTCTGATCTAATGACAACACTGATCTAATTATCTAATGACAACACTATCTACCCATACTGTCTGATCTAACGACAACACTATCTACCCATACTCTGTCTGATCTAACGACAACACTATCTACCCATACTGTCTGATCTAATGACAACACTATCTACCAATACTGTCTGATCTAACGACAACACTATCTACCCATACTGTATGGTCTAATGACCTAACTGTCTACCCATACTGTATTATCTAATGACCTAACTGTCTACCCATACTGTATGATCCAATTACATTACTGTCTACCCATACTGTATGATCTAATGACCTAACTGTCTACCCATACTGTCTGATCTAATGACAACACTGATCTAATTATCTAATGACAACACTATCTACCCATACTGTCTGATCTAACGACAACACTATCTACCCATACTGTCTGATCTAACGACAACACTATCTACCCATACTGTCTGATCTAACGACAACACTATCTACCCATACTGTCTGATCTAATGACAACACTATCTACCCATACTGTATGATCTAATGACATCACTGTCTACCCATACTGTCTGATCTAATGACAACACTGATCTAATTATCTAATGACAACACTATCTACCCATACTGTATGATCTAATGACATCACTGTCTACCCATACTGTCTGATCTAATGACAACACTATCTACCAATACTGTCTGATCTAACGACAACACTATCTACCCATACTGTATGGTCTAATGACCTAACTGTCTACCCATACTGTATTATCTAATGACCTAACTGTCTACCCATACTGTATGATCCAATTACATTACTGTCTACCCATACTGTATGATCTAATGACCTAACTGTCTACCCATACTGTATGATCGAATGACATTACTGTCTACCCATACTGTATGATCTAATGACCTAACTGTATACCCATACTGTATGATCTAATGACCTAACTGTATACCCATACTGTATGATCTAATGACATTACTGTATACCCATACTGTATGATCTAATGACCTAACTGTCTACCCATACTGACTGATCTAATGACATCACTGTTAACCCATACTGTATGATCTAATGACCTAACTGTCTACCCATACTGTCTGATCTAATGACATCACTGTCTACCCATACTGTCTGATCTAATGACAACACTGATCTAATTATCTAATGACAACACTATCTACCCATACTGTCTGATCTAACGACAACACTATCTACCCATACTGTCTGATCTAATGACAACACTATCTACCCATACTGTATGTTCTAATGACAACACTATCTACCAATACTGTCTGATCTAACGACAACACTATCTACCCATACTGTATGATCTAATGACCAAACTGTCTACCCATACTGTATGATCTAATGACATCACTGTCTACCCATACACTATGATCTAATGACATTACTGTCTACCCATACTGTATGATCTAATGACAACACTGATCTAATTATCTAATGACAACACTATCTACCCATACTGTCTGATCTAATGACAACACTATCTACCCATACTGTATGGTCTAATGACCTAACTGTCTACCCATACTGTATTATCTAATGACCTAACTGTCTACCCATACTGTATGATCCAATTACATTACTGTCTACCCATACTGTATGATCTAATGACCTAACTGTCTACCCATACTGTATGATCGAATGACATTACTGTCTACCCATACTGTATGATCTAATGACCTAACTGTATACCCATACTGTATGATCTAATGACCTAACTGTATACCCATACTGTATGATCTAATGACATTACTGTATACCCATACTGTATGATCTAATGACCTAACTGTCTACCCATACTGACTGATCTAATGACATCACTGTTAACCCATACTGTATGATCTAATGACCTAACTGTCTACCCATACTGTCTGATCTAATGACATCACTGTCTACCCATACTGTCTGATCTAATGACAACACTGATCTAATTATCTAATGACAACACTATCTACCCATACTGTCTGATCTAACGACAACACTATCTACCCATACTGTCTGATCTAATGACAACACTATCTACCCATACTGTATGTTCTAATGACAACACTATCTACCAATACTGTCTGATCTAACGACAACACTATCTACCCATACTGTATGATCTAATGACCAAACTGTCTACCCATACACTATGATCTAATGACATTACTGTCTACCCATACTGTATGATCTAATGACAACACTGATCTAATTATCTAATGACAACACTATCTACCCATACTGTCTGATCTAATGACAACACTATCTACCCATACTGTATGGTGTAATGACCTAACTGTCTACCCATACTGTATTATCTAATGACCTAACTGTCTACCCATACTGTATGATCCAATTACATTACTGTCTACCCATACTGTATGATCTAATGACCTAACTGTATACCCATACTGTATGATCTAATGACATTACTGTATACCCATACTGTATGATCTAATGACATTACTGTCTACCCATACTGTATGATCTAATGACCTAACTGTCTACCCATACTGTATGATCGAATGACATTACTGTCTACCCATACTGTATGATCTAATGACCTAACTGTATACCCATACTGTATGTTCTAATGACAACACTGTCTACCCATACTGTATGATATAATGACAACACTATCTACCCATACTGTATGTTCTAATGACATCACTGTTAACCCATACTGTATGATCTAATGACATTACTGTCTACCCATACTGTATGATCTAATGACATCACTGTCTACCCATACTGTCTGATCTAATGACAACACTGATCTAATTATCTAATGACAACACTATCTACCCATACTGTCTGATCTAACGACAACACTATCTACCCATACTGTCTGATCTAATGACAACACTATCTACCCATACTGTATGATCTAATGACATCACTGTCTACCCATACTGTCTGATCTAATGACAACACTGATCTAATTATCTAATGACAACACTATCTACCCATACTGTATGATCTAACGACAACACTATCTACCCATACTGTCTGATCTAACGACAACACTATCTACCCATACTGTCTGATCTAATGACAACACTATCTACCCATACTGTATGATCTAATGACAACACTATCTACCCATACTGTATGATCTAATGACATCACTGTCTACCCATACACTATGATCTAATGACATTACTGTCTACCCATACTGTATGATCTAATGACCAAACTGTCTACCCATACTGTATGATCTAATGACATCACTGTCTACCCATACAGACTGATCTAATGACATCACTGTCTACCCATATTGTATGATCTAATGACCTAACTGTCTACCCATACTGTATGATCTGATTACATTACTGTCTACCCATACTGTATGATCTAATGACATCACTGTCTACCCATACTGTCTAATCTAATGACATTACTGTCTACCCATACTGTCTGATCTAATGACAACACTGTCTACCCATACTGTATGATCTAACAACATTACTGTCTACCTATACATTCTGATCTAACGACAACACTATCTACACATACTGTCTGATCTAACGACAACACTATCTACCCATACTGTCTGATCTAATAACAACACTAACTACACATACTGTCTGATCTAACGACTGTCTCCTTGCTACTCTCACAAGTGCTATAACAATACCACTTATGGTGAGGGAGTAATATCATGTTATAGAAAGTTAGTCTTTGTGTGTGTGTGTGTGTGTGTGTGTGTGTGTGTGTGTGTGTGTGTCTTCAGAGGTACAGTATCCTAGTCATGTCACCCAGAGAACACAAGCAATCCCTCTTGTGTTTGGTACAGCAATACAACCTTGAGGAACCAAAGAGCCCTGTGCCGTGGAGAGCAGTGGAAGACAAAACACACCGGATAGAAGGAGAAAGAAAAGAAAACAGAGGAGTAATTGTCTTCTCTCTCTCCAGAACAAAACTTAAACCAATATTATACAGAGCAGCCGAACAGAGAGAGGAAAACAAAACCTTTCTGTGGTTTACAGATTTTGCAGAGCGCAGAAAGAAATCCCCCCACCACAACATTTCTCCTGTGTGTGCAGGAATTTGCAGTGCTGGCGTGTGTATAATAAAAGTGGACGATTACCTGAAAAAATGAACAAAGCCTGTATTTATTCTTCTTACACTACAGAGTGAAACAAACCCAAGAGAAAAGGAATGAGAAAAGTAGAGAGCGGATAGACAACTTAATATACTGTAGGTCGTGACTCTCATTCTAACTCTCATTCAAATCAAATGATATTTGTCACATGCGCCGAATACAACAGTCTCTGTCCTACAGCTCTGTACTGTACTGTGGCCTTGTCTTACTTACAGGCTTACTTACAAACCCTTAACCAACAGTGCAGTTTCAAAAAATACGGATAAGAATAAGAGACTCTCATTCAACTCTCATTCAACTCTCATTCAACTCTCATTCAACTTAGAAACAATCACTGCAACCCAAGTTATTAACCTTCCTAATAACACCATTCACCATGTTGCTGAACCTATATTGACACAGAAGTAGCTACTTTAGGGTCTCTCTAGCCCATTGACTAATTCTATTCATTTGGTCAAGCCTACAGGTAATGATAGCAGGAAGCTATCAGCCCAAGACAAAATGTTATTGTGCCTTCAGTGAGTCAGACACAGTTTGAAATAGCAGAGCTGTCGCCCCACAGTTCAAACTCATGTCTCCATGAACGGGGGAAAGATTGAATCTTTCATTAGAGACGGGCGGTAAACTAAATCCGAGCAGAAGTATAACTGTGTGAGCATGCGGCTAAACAGAGCCCTCGTTTCCCCAACCCCCTCCGAGGCACTGTGTGTGGGGGAGATGGAATGCCTGATGACGGCACCAGATTATTGCTTCCATATTACAGGGAAATCATGAAAGCTCAGGTCTTATACAAAGCTCGCCACAGCTTCATCAGCAGTTTGTCTGACTCAGACTAGCTGGGAACTCGTTTTCATCTGGCCAGTATGGACAGAAGGGATAAAGCAGCAGAGACCAACTAAGATGATGCTATGCCTTGGGTGGAATACTGGATGGCAGGGAAGTATTACAGGTCCAGGATTTTATCCAGTCGCTACAGTACCCTTTCTTCCAACTGTAGTAAGTTTTAAGTTCCTCGGCGTACACATCACAGACAAACTGAATTGGTCCACCCACACAGACAGCATCGTGAAGAAGGCGCAGCAGCGCCTCTTAAACCTCAGGAGGCTGAAGAAATTCGGCTTGTCACCAAAAGCACTCACAAACTTCTACAGATGCACAATCGAGAGCATCCTGGCAGGCTGTATCACCGCCTGATATGGCAACTGCTCCGCCCTCAACCGTAAGGCTCTCCAGAGGGTAGTGAGGTCTGCAAACGCATCACCGGGAGCAAACTACCTGCCCTCCAGGACACCTACACCCCCGATGTCACAGGAAGGCCATAAAGATCATCAAGGACAACAACCACCCGAGCCACTGCCTGTTCACCCCGCTATCATCCAGAAGGCGAGGTCAGTACAGGTGCATCAAAGCTGGGACCGAGAGACTGAAAAACAGCTTCTATCTCAAGGCCAGACGACTGTTAAACAGCAACCACTAACATTGAGTGGCTGCTGCCAACACACTGACTCAACTCCAGCCACTTTAATAATGGGAATTGATGGGAAATTATGTAAAATATATCACTAGCCACTTTAAACAATGCTACCTAATATAATGTTTACATACCCTACATTATTCATCTCATATGTATACGTATATACTGTACTCTGTATCATCTACTGCATCTTTATGTAATACATGTATCACTAGCCACTTTAACTATGCCACTTGGTTTACATACTCATCTCATATGTATATACTGTACTCAATATCATCTACTGTATCTTGCCTATGCTGCTCTGTACCATCACTCATTCATATATCTTTATGTACATATTCTTTATCCCCTTACACTTGTGTGTATAAGACAGTAGTTTTGGAATTGTTAGTTAGATTACTTGTTGGTTATTACTGCATTGTCAGAACTAGAAGCACAAGCATTTCGCTACACTTGCATGAACATCTGCTAACCATGTGTATGTGTGACAAATAAAATTTGATTTGATGATTTGATTTGATTTATCACTGAGGAGGTGGGAATCAATGGAACAGGAATGGAACAGACATTTCCTCCACAAGTAACATTTCAGATATAGAATCCATCATTATAACAATACAGTAAGTCTGGAAAAAGCAACACTCCAGACTCAATATGTCAAGGGTTGAAATCACTAGAGAAAGAGAAGTACTTAGCATGACTCAACCCCACTCTCTTCCCACAACGCCAGAGCATCAGCTCAATATTATCAACCAGTGGGTTGTAGGAACCAGATGGCTCACTGGGAGCTTCATGTCAAGGTGGCCCTAGGCTGAACACATGCAGTATCTGAGACAGTGAAACATGTGGCTGGGTCTCAGACACACAGATCATGACCATGTTGCGTGTTCTATGTGTGGGGAGAGATGCACTCTTCTCTCTGGCTCTCTCTGGAGCCACATCTGCAGAAGAGCAATGCTTCACAGCTCATGCTCACTATGGCCTATCAACATCTGTGTCCCGCCCTGTCACTCAAAACCACCGGGCACAGAGCCCAACCCCTTTTCACTTTCACCATGAGTGACAGCCCACGTGGCCAATCACATCAGTTTTATGACCTCAATCCTGTTTTTGTATGTCCCTGTTTCTGGAGGGTCGTGCCTGTTTTTTCTCCGTTTAGAGAGAGAGAGAGTGAAAGAGAAAGAGAAAACGAAGGAGGGAGAGGGAGAGAGAAAAGAAAGAGAGCGCTACATTGAGAAGCGTCACACCTTCGAAGCAGGCAGGGAGTGGAGACAGTCGTTGCCATGGAAACCCCGTCTGGGCTCTAGTGAGTAAGTGAGCTGCTAAAGTGAGCGTGCTGCGCTGTGGCGTATGCGAGGGAGGGAGCCTGGCTTCGACCGATCTCACCTGAGGCTGAGTGAAGGATGAAGGGAGAAGGAGAGGGAGAGAGTCCAGACGGAGAGAAGGAGAACCAGAGAAGAGCTTGAGGTACAATTATAGTGAGACAGGGCTGATTGCACAAGCCTTAGATCTATAGAGCAGAGAAACAGGTCTCCTCACGTCTGTGCTGTGGGTAACACACACACACACACACACACACACAAACATGCCAGACTAATGGAGACACCTTTATTACAGAGCACACAACTCTTTCGTCTCCACACAGCCTCAGCTCAGAGCTCCACAATGGGGCCCTTTGTTCCAACTCCGTCGTGAGGCTCACACACACACAGTGTCAACCTGACTTTCATTAGGCAGCTTCTGTGCTAATAGAGACAGTGTGAATAATGCATGAAGGAAGGAGCACTCAGGAGCCATTATTATTATTATTATTCTATTGCTGCCATCAATCATAAACACAAGGATAACAGGAAAGGGACAGGAAAGGAGGGAGGGACACCTGACAACCCGCCTAACAAGCACATTCTCATCAGATAGTGAGGTAAAGCCTTTTGAATTGAGAGAGGTAGAGGATGACCCCCTACTGTGCCACACAGCTCTGACCAGTACCAAACAATCAGATCATCTTTCCCTCTCTCCCTTTGGGCACTTCTCATTAGTAAACACCCCCAGTGGTCTTTACTCCCTACTCATTAGCATACACTCAATATCCCTCTGGGCAGCAGCCTCACCATTAAACACACACTCTGGTACACTAGCTCCGCCCATTCTAACCCAATGCTCCCATTCCACATAGCAGCACATGCACACACACACGCTGCAATGTCAATCAATGGTATGTCAAAGAGGGGGAAGAGAGGTAGAGACAAAGAGAGCACACATTTTTCTTTTAAAGAGAGTTGAGAGAGAGAGAATATTTAATCTCTCTGTCTCTGAATTCAAAGGGCTTTATTGGTATGGGAAACATGTTTACATTGCCAAAGCAAGTGAAATAGATAATAAACAAAAGGGAAATTAACAATCAAAATTAACAGTAAACATTATACTCACAAGTTTCAAAAGAAATAGACACATTTCAAATGTCATATTATGGCTATATACAGTGTTATAATGATGTCTCTCTCCCAACTCCAACTGCTAAATCCCACTTAACAACCACAGTCTCTCCTGTGCTCTTTTCATCCTTCGAATCAGTTGCATTATTCAGAGTAACAGGTAAGCCCATTCCCCACAGAGAGCTTTACTGTGTCCACACACATGTAGACTGCCATCACAGGCAGTGAAGGAAGCCAAGAATAGCTACAGTAGATTAGTAGTCGTGCCGGGACAATACCAGCATCGCGATTCTTGTTAGTATCGTGGCAAGGAAACAAAACACAAAGCAGATTTAACTTCTTCAGGAAAACAGCCCTGATGTTGGAAACAAACATTATGTTGTCATCCAGAGTCACGTTAATTTATTTTCCAAACTATACCACATTTTACACACAGCAGAGAGAGAGATGAGAGAGAGAAGAGAGAAATAGAGAAAGGGAGAGAAGATCAGAAAGAGAAAGAAAGAGTAAGAAAAACAAAAAGGGAGAGAAAGGGAGAGAGAGAGAGGGGAAGAGAGGGAGAGAGAGAGAGGAAGAGAGAGAGGGGAAGAGAGGGAGAGAGAGGGGAGAGAGAGGGAAGAGAGGGAGAGAGAGAGGGGAAGGGGAGAGAGAGAGAGGGAGAGAGAAAGAGGAAGAGAGAGAGGGGAAGAGAGAAAGAGGAAGAGAGAGAGGGGAAGAGAGGGAGAGAGAGAGAGGAAGAGAGAGAGAGGGGAAGAGAGGGAGAGAGGAAGAGAGAGAGGGGAAGAGAGAAAGAGGAAGAGAGAGAGGGGAAGAGAGGGAGAGAGAGAGAGGAAGAGAGAGAGAGGGGAAGAGAGGGAGAGAGGGAGAGAGAGAGGGGAAGAGAGAGGGAGAGGGAGAGAGGGAGAAAGAGAGAGGGGAGAGAGAGAGAGAGAGGAAGAGAGAGAGGGGAAGAGAGGGAGAGAGAGGGGGAAGAGAGGGAGAGAGAGGGAGAGTAGGGGAGAGAGAGGGGGAGAGAGAGAGGGAGAGAGAGACAGAGGGAGAGAGAGGGATAGAGAGAGAGAGAGGGAGAGAGAGGGATAGAGAGAGAGAGGGAGAGTAGGGGAGAGAGGGAGAGTAGGGGAGAGAGGGAGAGAGAGACCCCATACATTCAGACTGCATACAGTATGGCAAACGAACACCCCACCATAGGCTCCGCCCCAGTCACTGTCATTAGAGTGGCACATACTAATGTCACTCAACTGTTGACCCCCCTATCAAATCAGAACTAGGTGGATTACCTGGCGATGGGGCTGATTTCTCACAGTCACATTGGAGTCAGAAGAGGCAATCTGTCTAAGGGCTGGAAGCACTGTATTAGCTGGCCACATCTCATCGCTAAGCTATCAGGGTCACTGACATGGAATACTATTGGAATGAGCTGCAGTATCTCTGTCCTCAACCCTGATTCCCCTGTCCCTGGCTCAAGTATCTATCCCCAGTCCCCTGATCCTGGCTCCAGTATCTATCCCCAGTCCCCTGATCCTGGCTCAAATATCTATCCCCAGTCCCCTGATCCTGGCTCAAGTATCTATCCCCAGTCCCCTGATCCTGGCTCAAGTATCTACCCCCAGTCCCCTGATCCTGGCTCAAGTATCTATCCCCTGTCCCCTGATCCTGGCTCAAGTATATATCCCCTGTCCCCTGATCCTGGCTCAAGTATCTATCCCCTGTCCCCTGATCCTGGCTCAAGTATCTATCCCAGTCCCCTGATCCTGGCTAAAGTATCTACCCCAGTCCCCTGATCCTGGCTCAAGTATCTTTCCCCTGTGCCCTGATTCTGGCTCAAGTATCTATCACCTGTGCCCTGATCCTGGTTCAAGTAGCTATCCCCTGTCCCCTGATCCTGGATCAACTATATATCCCTTGTCCCCTGATCCTGGTTCAAGTATCTATCCCCTGTCCCCTGATTCTGGCTCAAGTATCTATCCCCTGTCCTTGGTTCAAGTATCTATCCCCTGTCCCCTGATCCTGGCTCAACTATATATCCCTTGTCCCCTGATCCTGGTTCAAGTATCTATCCCCTGTCCCCTGATTCTGGCTCAAGTATCTATCCCCTGTGCCCTGATCCTGGTTCAAGTATCTATCCCCTGTGCCCTGATCCTGGCTCAACTATCTATCCCCTGTCCCCTGATCCTGGATCAACTATATATCCCTTGTCCCCTGATCCTGGCTCAAGTATCTATCCCCTGTCCCTGGTTCAAGTATCTATCCCCTGTCCCCTGATCCTGGCTCAACTATATATCCCTTGTCCCCTGATCCTGGTTCAAGTATCTATCTCCTGTCCCCTGATCCTGGCTCAACTATCTATCCCCTGTCCCCTGATCCTGGCTCAAGTATCTATTCCTACCTTTGCCTACCTCTCTCTTTCAGTGTCTTGGGAAAGGATTCACCCCATTTTGGCATTTTTCCAATTTTGTTGCTTTACAACATGGAATTAAAATAGTTTTTTTTGGGGGGGGGGTTGTATCATTTGATTTAGACAACATGTCTACCACTTTGAAGATGCAAAATACGTTTTATTGTGAAACAAACAACAAATAAGACAAAAAACAGAAAACTTGAGCATGCATAACTATTCACCCCCCAAAGTCAATACTTTATAGAGCTACCTTTAGCAGCAATTACAGCTGCAAGTCTCTTGGGGTATGTCTCTATAAGCTTGGCACATCTAGCCACTAGGATTTTTGCCCATTCTTCAAGGCAAATCTGCTCCAGCTCCTTCAAGTTGGATGGGTTCTGCTGGTGTACACCAATCTTTAAGTCATACTACAGGTTCTTGGATTGAGGTCTGGGCTTTGACTAGGCCATTCCAAGTCATTTAAATATTTCCCCTTGAACACTCAAGTGTTGCTTTAGCAGTATGCTTAGGGTCATTGTCCTGCTGGAAGGTGAACCTCCGTCCCAGTCTCAAATCTCTGGAAGACTGAAACAGGTTTCCCTCAAGAATTTCTCTGTATTTAACGCCATCCATCATTCCTTCAATTCTGACCAGTTTCCCAGTCCCTGCCGATGAAAAACATCCCATGGGGATGGTATTCTCGGGGTGATGAGAGGTGTTGGGTTTGCGCCAGTCATAGCATTTTCCTTGATGGCCAAATAGTTCAAATTTAGTCTCATCCGACCAGAGTACCTTTTCCATATGTTTGGGGAGTCTCCCACATGCCTTTTGGCAAACACCAAACATGTTTGCTTATTTTTTTCTTTAAGCAATGGCTTTTTTTCTGGCCACTCTTCCGTAAAGCCCAGCTCTGTGGAGTGTACGGCTTAAAGTTGTCCTATGGATAGATACTCCAATCTCCGCTGTGGAGCTTTGCAGCTCCTTCAGGGTTATCTTTGGTGCCTCTCTGATTAATGCCCTCCTTGCCTGATCCATGAGTTTCTGCCCTCTCGGCAGGTTTGTTATGGTGCAATATACTTCCAATTTTTTAATAATGGATTTAATGGTGCTCTGTGGGATATTCAAAGTTTCAGATATTTTTTATAACCCAACCCTGATCTGTACTTCTCCACAACTTTGTCCCTGACCTGTTTGGCAAGCTCCTTGGTCTTCATGGTGTCGCTTGCTTGGTGGTGCCACTTGCTTAGTGGTGTTGCAGACTCTGGGGCCTTTCAGAACAGGTGTATATATACTGAGATCATGTGACAGATCATATGACACTTAGATTGCACACAGGTGGACTTTATTTAACTAATTATGTGATTTCTGAAGGTAATTGGTTGAACCAGATCTTATTTAGGGGCTTCATAGCAAAGGGGGTGAATAGATTTACAAAGGGGGTGAATACATATGCAAAGGGTGTGAATACATATGCAAAGGGGGTGAATACATATGCAAAGGGGGTGAATACATATGCAAAGGGGGTGAATACATATGCAAAGAGAGTGAATACATATGCAAAGGAAGTGAATATATATGCAAAGGGTGTGAATACATATGCAAAGGGAGTGAATACATATGCAAAGGGAGTGAATACATATGCAAAGGGTGTGAATACATATGCAAAGGGAGTGAATACATATGCAAAGGGAGTGAATACATATGCAAAGGGAGTGAATACATATGCAAAGGAAGTGAATATATATACAAAGGAAGTGAATATATATACAAAGGAAGTGAATATATATGCACGCTCCACTTTTCCGTTTTTTAAATTTTTACTTCACCAATTTGGACTATTTTGTGTATGTCCATTACATGAAATCCAAATAAAAATCCATTTAAATTCCAAGTTGTAATGCAACAAAATAGGAAAAACACCAAGCGGGATAAATAGTTTTGCAAGGCGCTATACGTGTATGGGTGAGATTGTTAGTAACAGGTCTCTTGGTCTCTCACTCTCATCCCATGAGGTGTGTCATCACTCTTTTCTCTCCTTTCCCACACTCCCCTGCCCACTTCCACTGGGCCTGTCCCTCCTCTGTCTCTCTGTCCATCTCTCTCTCTCCTTTCCCACACTCCCCCACCCACTTCCACTGGGCCTGTCCCTCCTCTGTCTCTCATCTGTCCATCTCTCTCTCTCCTTTCCCACACTCCCCCACCTACTTCCACTGGGCCTGTCCCTCCTCTGTCCATTTCTCTCTCTCCTAGCACCACACGCTTCAGTCAATGGAAGTCCAAGGCCATGCAGCTCCTGTGCTGCGGGAATAATGACTCACACTTCCTCTGATCATTCACTGCCAGCGCTCTGTCTTTCATTCCCCCTCCACAAACCCACCTCATGGAGTTATGGGAGAATAACAGTGGTGCCCGCCTCTAACAAATAGGCCTTTTTGTACCTCTCATTTCCCTGTCCACAGAGGAGAGGCAAAATGGGCCTAATGAAATCTCCCCGACGTGCCTTGAAGAATGCCTCTCCATTATGGATACAGACAGCTGGGCTGGAATAGCATGGCTAGGGTAATACATTATGAACGCACACATGCGCCCACACACATGCAGAACCACACACACGCAGACCCACATGCACAAAAATGCATGAGGATGCATGCATGCACACACATTCACACAAACACGCTTACAGTTAATAGCACCTAAGCTGACATTTTAGAGAGCAAATATTGTATAGACAAATATCATGAGGACCATTAAACGAGTGAACACACATCACTGACAAACTGAAATGGTCCACCCAACAGCGCCACTTCAACCTCAGGCAGCTGAAGAAATTTGGCTTGGCACTTAAAACCCTCACAAACTTTTACAGATGCACAATCGAGAGCATCCTGTCAGGCTGTATCACAGCCTGGTACGGCAACTGCATCGCCCGCAACCGCGGGGCTCTCCAGAGGCCATACGCATTACCAGGGGCACACTGCCTGCCCTCCAGGACACCTACACCACCCAAAGTCACAGGAAGGCCAAAAAGATCATCAAGGACAACAACCACCCGAGCCACTGCCTGTTCACCCCGCTATCATCCAGAAGGCGAGGTCAGTACAGGTGCATCAAAGCGGGGACCGAGAGACTGAAAAACAGCTTCTATCTCAAGGCCATCAGACTGTTGAATAGCCATCACTAGCACATTAGAGACTGCTGCCCTGTATGCATAGACTTGAAATCACTGTCCACTTTAATACTTGGAACACTAGTCACTTGAATAAAGTTGACATATTTTGCACTACTGGTCTCATACAGTATGTACAGTGCCTTGCGAAAGTATTCGGCCCCTTGAACTTTGCGACCTTTTGCCACATTTCAGGCTTCAAACATAAAGATATAAAACTGTATTTTTTTGTGAAGAATCAACAACAAGTGGGACACAATCATGAAGTGGAACGACATTTATTGGATATTTCAAACTTTTTTAACAAATCAAAAACTGAAAAATTGGGCGTGCAAAATTATTCAGCCCCCTTAAGTTAATACTTTGTAGCGCCACATTTTGCTGCGATTACAGCTGTAAGTCGCTTGGGGTATGTCTCTATCAGTTTTGCACATCGAGAGACTGAATTTTTTCCCATTCCTCCTTGCAAAACAGCTCGAGCTCAGTGAGGTTGGATGGAGAGCATTTGTGAACAGCAGTTTTCAGTTCTTTCCACAGATTCTCGATTGGATTCAGGTCTGGACTTTGACTTGGCCATTCTAACACCTGGATATGTTTATTTTTGAACCATTCCATTGTAGATTTTGCTTTATGTTTTGGATCATTGTCTTGTTGGAAGACAAATCTCCGTCCCAGTCTCAGGTCTTTTGCAGACTCCATCAGGTTTTCTTCCAGAATGGTCCTGTATTTGGCTCTATCCATCTTCTCATCAATTTTAACCATCTTCCCTGTCCCTGCTGAAGAAAAGCAGGCCCAAACCATGATGCTGCCACCACCATATTTGACAGTGGGGATGGGGTGTTCAGGGTGATGTGCTGTGTTGCTTTTACGCCAAACATAACATTTTGCATTGTTGCCAAAACGTTCAATTTTGGTTTCATCTGACCAGAGCACCCTCTTCCACATGTTTGGTGTGTCTCCCAGGTGGCTTGTGGCAAACTTTAAACAACACTTTTTATGGATATCTTTAAGAAATGGCTTTCTTCTTGCCACTCTTCCATAAAGGCCAGATTTGTGCAATATACGACTGATTGTTGTCCTATGGACAGAGTCTCCCACCTCAGCTGTAGATCTCTGCAGTTCATCCAGAGTGATCATGGGCCTCTTGGCTGCATCTCTGATCAGTCTTCTCCTTGTATGATCTGAAAGTTTAGAGGGACGGCCAGGTCTTGGTAGATTTGCAGTGGTCTGATACTCCTTCCATTTCAATATTATCGTTTGCACAGTGCTCCTTGGGATGTTTAAAGCTTGGGAAATCTTTTTGTATCCAAATCCGGCTTTAAACTTCTTCACAACAGTATCTCGGACCTGCCTGGTGTGTTCCTTGTTCTTCATGATGCTCTCTGCGCTTTTAACGGATCTCTGAGACTATCACAGTGCAGGTGCATTTATACGGAGACTTGATTACACACAGGTGGATTGTATTTATCATCATTAGTCATTTAGGTCAACATTGGATCATTCAGAGATCCTCACTGAACTTCTGGAGAGAGTTTGCTGCACTGAAAGTAAAGGGGCTGAATAATTTTGCACGCCCAATTTTTCAGTTTTTGATTTGTTAAAAAAGTTTGAAATATCCAATAAATGTCGTTCCACTTCATGATTGTGTCCCACTTGTTGTTGATTCTTCACAAAAAAATACAGTTTTATATCTTTATGTTTGAAGCCTGAAATGTGGCAAAAGGTTGCAAAGTTCAAGGGGGCCGAATACTTTCGCAAGGCACTGTACATACTGTATTCTATTCTACTGTATTTTAGTCTATGCTGCTCTGACAATTTTACTTTAAATGCGTGTGTAAAGTGTGTATTGTTGTGAAATTGTTAGACATTGCTTGTTTGATATAAATGCACTGTTGGAACTAGGAACACAAGCATTTCGCTACACCCGCAATAACATCTGCTAAACACGTGTATGTGACCAATACAATGTGATGTTATGGATTAAACACCATCTCCCCCATAACATCATGGGAGATAAGAACCTTGATGAGAAAACCTTATGCAGTGTCTACAGTATACTCATCTATATGCATTGTTGCCAATTAAACATAACAAACTAATGACTAATGACTAAGTATTGAATCTCTGTTGACTGTTTCAGTCTAAATGCTGTCTAGGAGCACTGCTACACACACACACACATTCCATTAGTAGGCCAACGCTCTCCAAATGCAGTGCTGGAGGGCTAGCTAGATAGTCTCCCAGCTCAGTTGACTAAAACTGGCATGGTTTTACAATAAATAGGCCTTAACTATGGTGCCCGCCTGCCTGCTGAGATTCAGGTGCTGATTACAGAATGGCGCAGCCAAGGTTCAATCTGAGACCACCCTCCGCTGAGACAGGCGGCTGCAGGAGGCCAGGTTCATCCCTCCAGCCAAATCATGAAGCTAGATCATCCATTACTGAACCCAGCCAGACCAACAGAGAGTCAGCAGCTGCTGGAGAAGAAGCGCAGGCAGGGAATGAAGACAGAAGAGTCAAATGCCAATGTATTTTAAGGATTGGAAGGAATCTACTGGTTGTGTGTCTATTGGACTTATTCCCAAGTTTGGAAAGTGAGATTTGAACCAGATCTGTGGATATCTCACAGCTGGTTTTACCAGGTGGCATGGCCAGAAAACATAGACGATTCCGTGTGTTATTGGACAGGTAGGCTGGGGTGGATGAAGAATATCTCCCTGTGAGAGGGCGGGAGGGACACCAGGTAAGAGATTGGGGACTGGGTCAGGGGGGGTTACTCACAGGGTATGGTGCGGAGGTAGAGGTTGTCTCTAATGATTTGCTGGAGCTCGTGGTCCACTGAGGCCTTCTGGAAGCGCAGGTTGAGGTAGTGACGCAGGTCCTTGTCTATGACGCCCCCTGGAGGAAAAGACCAATAACAACTCGGTAAAGCCTAAGAGCAGGTGTCATGGTCAGAGCCAGGAGTTTCTCCTGATCACGTGACCAGCAGTACGTTTTTCCTGTGGTCTGGAAAAACTCAACAGTCAAACCCATGATGTCACAATGGACAATATTTGCATATTATGCAAATAAACACCAAAGCATGAACCAGTGTGAGCTCTATCAATCAATCACATTTATTTAGAAAGCCCTTTTTACATCAGCAGTTATCACAAAGTGCTTATACAGAAACCCAGCCTAAAACCCCAGACAGCAAGCAATGCAGATGTAGAAGCACGTCTTTATCGGTTCAACATCTGTCAACACAGCCGTTGGATTGGGAGTGAGGGTGTTAATTGGTGAATGAGGCAAACATGTGTTGAGAGAAATGTTTACACATCTAGACATAAATACGTGATGAGGTCTCTGGGGGGGGTCTTTCTCTCCCCCTCCCTCCTTTTCCACTCCTACCCCCATCGCTATTATGAATGGGCTAAAGCTCGCCCACTCTAAATTTGCCCCCTCAGCAGGATGGAGGGAGGGAATGAGGGAGGGGTCGAAGCGGAAGGAGAGAGGGAGGCAACGGCAAAGCTCCAGGGAGAGAGAGAGAAAGAGAGAGAGAGAGAGAGAGAGAGCGAGCGAGAGAGCTGGAATGAACACAAGCCTCACCGATACTCCACATTTGTACTACTACCACTCACTGTGTCTATCTGTCTGCCTGTCTGTCTGCCTGTCTATCTCTCTGCCTATCTGTCTGCCTGTCTCGTTCTGCCTGTCTGTCTGATCCCATATATTCCACTCTTGTACCATCACACAATCCCACCTACACCACATACAGTGTTGACATACACCCACTCCACACACACAGCCTGCAACCACAGGAGATTGGTGGCAGCTTAATTTGGGAGGACAGGCTTGTGATAATGGCTGGAGTGGAGTATTTCCATGTGTTTGATGCCATTCCACTCGCTCCGTTCCAGATGTTATTATGAGCCGTCCTCCCCTCAACAGCCTCCTGTGCCTACAATATCCTCTTGAAATATACTACATATTAAGCCAATCATGAGGGCACACGTCCTCAGACCAATGGAATTCCCACTGAAACAGGATGACTGAACAGACTCGTCATTTCCATCAATAATGCTAGGAGGGAACCAGAGAGAAATGTGCCCCTAACCTTCAGCAGACACTAAAAGACAGTGATTTGGCCCAATGCATGGCAATGCTTAGGTCCTCTACCTCATCTTTCAGACCCCAAGGCAACGACATTCAAGCGTTCCGTCTGTTGGAGAGCATGCGCACAGACAGACACAACGCAATCTCAATCTGTCAGACAGAGAGCGTTTTATAATGAGCGTTGAGAAGTCCGAGGAATTCATGAATAACCTACTTTTGAAGAACAAGTTTATCTGTGGACAACGTTGGAGGAATGTTTAATTTACTGCATTCTCCTTTCTCCCTCTCTCTCGCACCGCAACAACATTGTACGAATGTATAGCCTAAACATGAATTTATAATCAAAGACTATGCCTGAATAGGGTCAGAAATAAAATCCTGTTCTGCCAAGGAAACAAAACAATCCAACCAGCCAATTGACATCAGCATGAGAAAAGAAGCTATGCCATGTTAATCCACACAGTAAAAAACAGACTGCTACATACATCATTCAATGCACACACACACACGCACTCGCACACACGATACCCTCCCCCCCACGCACACACACATACCTAAATTCACCGACGACACACAGTTAAATGAACCTCTTGCACGACGGCTCTCACAGTTGAGTGTTATTGGCAGCCAGCTGTGTCAGTGTCCGTTCTCCACAGGTACGTATATCTCCACAAAGAGCCCAGCCAGCAGCAGCCTCTTCCAGGCTCACAGTCAGTACAGCAGTGAAGAAACCCCTGTCCTCCAGTCCCACTCACTGTGTCTGTCTGTCTGATCCACACCACCTCTCCTGGTGCTGTTCATTTCATCCACAGATGGGAGAGGAAGGGGAGATGAGGCAGGAGAAAGAACGAGAGAGAGAAAGAGAGAGTGTGTGTGTGTGAGTGAGAGAGGAGAGAGGGAAGAGGGGGTGCGTCAGTTGAGAGGCAACAAAGGAAGCGGGCTCCGGCGGTGTGGACCTATCACAATGAGATCCCTCTTTCCAATAGTCTGTGGGATTCTAAAGTCCACTGGCTCCCCCTGTCTGTGGCTGTCGGTAGCGCAGGGCAGAATCTTTTTTCCCCCATGCAATCCTGGGTGCTCTGTACTTTGACAGCCCAGTGAATAATAATGTCAGCCTTCTGCCCTCCTCCCAAAACAGATGCCCCTCACTGTCACCACGTGACCCGCCTGTGACCCTGCGTCATTGCTTGTGACACATAATAAATAATAAAAAAAGCTGTCTGGCCCACAACATGGGCTAAATGTGATGGTGCCAACAGCTGTCATCTGATTGAATAAAAAACATATGAGCTGTGGCCAGTAATTACTGTGTATTTACACTGTGCTGTTGCATGATGGGACAAACAAGCAGAACACTGGTGTCACCACTTTTGGCAGCTCTCTGCCTCATTTGTCCAATCTCACTCTTTCTCACTCTCTCCCTAGCTCTATCTGCCACTTTTTCGCTCTCTCTCTTTCTCACTCTCACTCACACACACACACAAACGCACACTCACACACCAGATAAGGAAAATAATCTGGCATGTTCCTCAGTAGATAGACATGGAGGGCAGGTGGATTCACTTCCAATGTCATTGAACATTCACCTAACATTAAAACAGCATTCCTTACTATGAGCAGCACACAGATATGATCTTCTTTCAGTGTGATTCCTGATGGAATCTTGAATGGGGACAAGATACCAGGGCTGACCCTAGAGGACAGGAGGACTGTGTAAGGACTCTTAAGGACTGAAGAGTCTGCATCCTATAAACTTCACCTCTACATGTTGGGCTGTTGAGTGTGTGACCTTCATATAACCCACTTCCTGGAGGAGGATGGTAAAGTAGGTCCTCAGTTAGGTGCACTACAAAAGCAGGTGTGTGTGTGTGTGTGTGTGTGTGTGTGTGTGTGTGTGTGTGTGTGTGTGAGAGAGAGCGTGTGTGAGTGTCTGTGTGTGAATCAATGCAGTGTATGAGGAGGTCACTACAGCGTTCAGTCCTCTAGTGATGAGATCAGTGTGGAGTATCTCTCCCCAGTGGGATGAGGCCAGTTCTCATCCCTCTCACTCTGGGCTATCATGACACGCCTGACAAGTGAGGAGGATGGGGGGGATGGGCGGAAGAGAGGACAAGGGGAGGACGGGAGATATGGACAGAGAGTGACAGTCAGTGTTGCTGTGGTACAGAGGTAACAACAGCAGCATTAGTACTGAAGTAACACAACAGCAGCAGTACGAAAGTAACACAGCAGCAGTAGTACTGAGGCAACACAGCAGCAGTACTGAGGTAACACAACAGCAACAGTACTAAAGTAACACAGCAGCAATAGTACTGAGGTAACAGCAGCAGCATTAGTACTGAGGTAACACAGCAGCAGTAGTACTGAGGTAACACAGCAGCAGTACTGAGGTAACACAACAGCAACAGTACTAAAGTAACACAGCAGCAATAGTACTGAGGTAACAGCAGCAGCATTAGTACTGAGGTAACACAACAGCATTAGTACTGAGGTAACACAGCAGCATTAGTACTGAGGTAACACAGCACCATTAGTACTGAGGTAACACAGCAGCATTAGTACTGAGGTAACACAGCAGCATTAGTACTGAGGTAACAGCAGCAGCATTAGTACTGAGGTAACAACAGCAGCAGTACTAAAGTAACACAGCAGCAATAGCACTGAGGTAACACAGCAGCATTAGTACTGAGGTAACAACAGCAGCAGTACTAAAGTAACACAGCAGCAATAGTACTGAGGTAACAACAGCAGCAGTACTAAAGTAACACAGCAGCAGTACTGAAGTAACACAACAGCAATTGTACTGAGGTAACAGCAGCAGCATTAGTACTGAGGTAACACAGCAGCAGAGGTACTGAGGTAACAGCAGCAGCATTAGTACTGAGGTAACACAGCAGCAGAGGTACTGAGGTAACAGCAGCAGCATTAGTACTGAGGTAACAGCAGCAGCAGTACTGAGGGAACACAGCAGCAGCAGTACTGACGAAACACAGCAGCAGAGCTACTGAGGTGACAGCAGCAGCGGTACTGAGGTAACAGCAGCAGCGGTACTGAGGTAACAGCAGCAGCGGTACTGAGGTAACAGCAGCAGCGGAACTGAGGTAACACAGCAGCAGTAGTACTGAGGTAACACAGCAGCAGCGGTTCTGAGGTAACAGCAGCAGCGGTACTAAGGGAACAGCAGCAGCGGTACTGAGGTAACAGCAGCAGCGGAACTGAGGTAACACAGCAGCAGTAGTACTGAGGTAACACAGCAGCAGTAGTACTGAGGTAACACAGCAGCAGTAGTACTGAGGTAACACAGCAGCAGCGGTACTGAGGGAACAGCAGCAGTGGTACTAAGGGAACAGCAGCAGCGGTACTAAGGGAACAGCAGCAGCGGTACTAAGGGAACAGCAGCAGCGGAACTGAGGTAACACAGCAGCAGTAGTACTGAGGTAACACAGCAGCAGCAGTACTGAGGTAACACAGCAGCAGCAGAACTGAGGTAACACAGCAGCAGCAGTACTGAGGTAACACAGCAGCAGCAGTACTGAGGTAACAGCTGCAGCAGCGGTACTGAGGTAACAGCAGCAATAGTACTGAGGTAACACAGCAGCAGCCATACTGAAGTAACACAGCAGTAGTGGGTACTGAGGTAACAGCAGCAGCGGAACTGAGGTAACACAGAAGCAGTAGTACTGAGGTAACACAGCAGCAATAGTACTGAGGTAACAGCAGCAGCATTAGTACTGAGGTAACAGCAGCAGCATTAGTACTGAGGTAACAGCAGCAGCATTAGTACTGAGGTAACAGCAGCAGAAGTAGTACTGAGGTAACACAGCAGCAGCAGTACTGGGGTAACAGCAGCAGCAGTAGTACTGAGGTAACAGCAGCAGCAGGAGTACTGAGGCAACACAGCAGTAGTACTGAGGTAACAGCAGCAGCAGTAGTACTGAGGTAACACAGCAGTAGCACTGAGGTAACAGCAGCAGCAGTAGTACTGAGGCAACACAGCAGTAGTACTGAGGTAACAGCAGCAGCAGTAGTACTGAGGTAACAGCAGCAGCAGTAGTACTGAGGTAACACAGCATTAGTACTGAGGTAACAGCAGCAGCAGCAGTAGTACTGAGGTAACAGCAGCAGCAGTAGTACTGAGGTAACACAGCAGTAGTAGTACTGAGGTAACACAGCAGCAGTAGTACTGAGGTAACACAGCAGTAGTACTGAGGTAACAGCAGCGGCAGTAGTACTGAGGTAACAGCAGCAGCAGTAGTACTGAGGTAACAGCAGCAGCAGTACTACTGAGGTAACAGCAGCGGCAGTAGTACTGAGGTAACACAGCAGTAGTACTGAGGTAACAGCAGCAGCAGTAGTACTGAGGTAACAGCAGCAGCAGCAGTAGTACTGCGGTAACAGCAGCAGCAGTAGTACTGCGGTAACAGCAGCAGCAGTAGTACTGAGGTAACAGCAGCAGCAGTAGTACTGAGGTAACAGCAGCAGCAGTAGTACTGAGGTAACAGCAGCAGCAGTAGTACTGAGGTAACAGCAGCAGCAGTAGTACTGAGGTAACAGCAGCAGCAGTAGTACTGCGGTAACAGCAGCAGCAGTAGTACTGAGGTAACAGCAGCAGCAGTAGTACTGAGGTAACAGCAGCAGCAGTAGTACTGAGGTAACAGCAGCAGTAGTACTGAGGTAACAGCAGCAGCAGTAGTACTGCGGTAACAGCAGCAGCAGTAGTACTGAGGTAACAGCAGCGGCAGTAGTTCTGAGGTAACACAGCAGTAGTACTGAGGTAACAGCAGCAGCAGTAGTACTGAGGTAACAGCAGCAGCAGTAGTACTGAGGTAACAGCAGCGGCAGTAGTTCTGAGGTAACACAGCAGTAGTACTGAGGTAACAGCAGCAGCAGTAGTACTACGGTAACAGCAGCAGCAGTAGTACTGAGGTAACAGCAGCAGTAGTACTGAGGTAACAGCAGCAGCGGAACTGAGGTAACACAGCAGCAGTAGTACTGAGGTAACACAGCAGCAGCGGTTCTGAGGTAACAGCAGCAGCGGTACTAAGGGAACAGCAGCAGCGGTACTGAGGGAACAGCAGCAGCGGTACTGAGGGAACAGCAGCAGCGGTACTGAGGGAACAGCAGCAGTGGTACTAAGGGAACAGCAGCAGTGGTACTAAGGGAACAGCAGCAGCGGTACTAAGGGAACAGCAGCAGCGGTACTGAGGTAACACAGCAGCAGCGGAACTGAGGTAACACAGCAGCAGCAGTACTGAGGTAACACAGCAGTAGTCGGTACTGAGGTAACACAGCAGCAGCAGTACTGAGGTAACAGCTGCAGCAGCGGTACTGAGGTAACAGCAGCAGCATTAGTACTGAGGTAACACAGCAGCAGCCATACTGAAGTAACACAGCAGTAGTGGGTACTGAGGTAACAGCAGCAGCGGAACTGAGGTAACACAGAAGCAGTACTGAGGAAACACAGCAGCAGTAGTACTGAGGTAACACAGCAGCAATAGTACTGAGGTAACACAGCAGCAATAGTACTGAGGTAACAGCAGCAGCATTAGTACTGAGGTAACAGCAGCAGCATTAGTACTGAGGTAACAGCAGCAGCATTAGTACTGAGGTAACAGCAGCAGAAGTAGTACTGAGGTAACACAGCAGCAGCAGTACTGGGGTAACAGCAGCAGCAGTAGTACTGAGGTAACAGCAGCAGCAGGAGTACTGAGGCAACACAGCAGTAGTACTGAGGTAACAGCAGCAGCAGTAGTACTGAGGTAACACAGCAGTAGCACTGAGGTAACAGCAGCAGCAGTAGTACTGAGGTAACACAGCAGTAGTACTGAGGTAACAGCAGCAGCAGTAGTACTGAGGCAACACAGCAGTAGTACTGAGGTAACAGCAGCAGCAGTAGTACTGAGGTAACAGCAGCAGCAGTAGTACTGAGGTAATACAGCATTAGTACTGAGGTAACAGCAGCAGCAGTAGTACTGAGGTAACAGCAGCAGCAGTAGTACTGAGGTAACACAGCAGTAGTAGTACTGAGGTAACACAGCAGCAGTAGTACTGAGGTAACACAGCAGTAGTACTGAGGTAACAGCAGCGGCAGTAGTACTGAGGTAACAGCAGCAGCAGTAGTACTGAGGTAACAGCAGCAGCAGTAGTATTGAGGTAACAGCAGCGGCAGTAGTACTGAGGTAACAGCAGCAGCAGTAGTACTGAGGTAACAGCAGCAGCAGTAGTACTGAGGTAACAGCAGCAGCAGTAGTACTGAGGTAACAGCAGCAGCAGTAGTACTGAGGTAACAGCAGCAGCAGTAGTACTGAGGTAACAGCAGCAGCAGTAGTACTGCGGTAACAGCAGCAGCAGTAGTACTGCGGTAACAGCAGCAGCAGTAGTACTGAGGTAACAGCAGCAGCAGTAGTACTGAGGTAACAGCAGCAGCAGTAGTACTGCGGTAACAGCAGCATCAGTAGTACTGAGGTAACAGCAGCAGCAGTAGTACTGAGGTAACAGCAGCAGCAGTAGTACTGAGGTAACAGCAGCAGCAGTAGTACTGCAGTAACAGCAGCAGCAGTAGTACTGCGGTAACAGCAGCAGCAGTAGTACTGAGGTAACAGCAGCAGCAGTAGTACTGAGGTAACAGCAGCAGCAGTAGTACTGAGGTAACAGCAGCAGCAGTAGTACTGAGGTAACAGCAGCAGCAGTAGTACTGCGGTAACAGCAGCAGCAGTAGTACTGCGGTAACAGCAGCAGCAGTAGTACTGAGGTAACAGCAGCGGCAGTAGTTCTGAGGTAACACAGCAGTAGTACTGAGGTAACAGCAGCAGCAGTAGTACTGAGGTAACAGCAGCAGCAGTAGTACTGAGGTAACAGCAGCGGCAGTTGACCAATCTATGTTGAACGCCTCTAGAAACCAATCTATGTGGGAAACAACTGTTCTCCTTCCACAGCAGAGTAAAGTATGGAGTCTGAGCCTGCGGTAAGCAGGTGTCATGGAAGCCCCTGGAGAGGGAACAGGCTGTGGAGTCTAAAAGTGAGGAGGGAGACAGCTGTTCCCCTCTGGGAGTTGTGAGCTCAGAGAGGTGCCTCGTATGTTACATCATTTAGACTAGCCTAGCGTTACCAACCTGAGAGGTGCCTTTTTACCAGGGCTAGCGTAGCCTATCCTAGTAGCCTATCCTAGTAGCCTATCCTAGCGCTGACTATATACCAGCCTGTTGTGTTCAGCTCAGGTGAAACCACTCAATAGTCCTCCAAAGTAGCTCTGACTGAATCCTGCAGAGATCACTGCAGGCACCGTTTCATCCTGGCATCTATTAAATGTAATGCTGAACACAAAGGCCATAAAAAGTAATGGTGAATAACAGATACAGGTTTCTATAGAGAGCCTTGATGAGGCAGTACTTCTCTTAAAATCACTGGGAAATGAACAAGGCCCTCTATGGTGTGCATACTAAAGCAATCTCAATCATACAAAATACAATCTCTCTCTCTCTCTCATTCACACACGTGCGCACAAACATGCATTCATAAACACACAGCAGAAGAAAGGTGGATCTACACATTGGTGCATAGATCATTTGCATGGCTTGTCAGTGAGACGGGAGAAGACTACCATAAATATGTCAGTGCCATGTGCCAAGCACCCTGCTCCTCACGCAGCCTGAACAGCTTCTGTTCTCAACAACACCATTCAGTCTGCTGTCAATGTGTATGATGCACTGGATATTGCCCCACACACCCCAGGGCAGCAAGAACACACACACACACTGTGCAGTAATGACTGCTCTGTGTGTGTGTGTGTGTGTGTGTGTGTGTGTGTGTGTGTGTGTGTGTGTGTGTGTGTGTGTGTGTGTGTGTGTGTGTGTGTGTGTGTGTGTGTGTGTGTTTCTTTGTGTTATAAAGAGAGGGGTGTTAGCAGACAGCTGTTTATATAATTAGCCTGTAATTAGAGGGCTGCGGTCGTCTGAAACCACAGCAGTTCCACCAGGCACACTCATTTAGCTGTCTAAAGAGCACACTGTCAACAACCTGACATCAACACTTTATGTGGATTGATACCAGTGGCGATTTTAACATGTAAATCTTGGTTGGGAAAACCCCCCAAAATGTGTTTTGATGCATGCCAGCAAAGCCACTACACAACACAACACTAAACAATACATTAATTGCACTATAACGGAGACAGGTGGTGCCCACAAACTGTTAGGGCCTACATAAAGCTGTCCCAACAGCAGAGTCCCAACAGCAGTCCCAACACCTTACCACTGCTACACCTGGCTATCAGTGGAGCCTTTAGAAAAACATAGCTGATACGGCTGACTTGCTTAAACAAATGTGGTTTCTACGGACAATTGAAATGTACAAACGATAGCATAAGCGGACGGCGAGTGTATGAGGCAATCCGTCATTTCAATTAAGACATTAATGAGCGAGCTAGCACGGACGTGGTGAATATAACTATTTGTTCAGCACTTTTGAAATGTACAGCGACAGAATTCAGAACATGGGCCGTTCTTACAGTATTCTCCCTGTACACCAAGTAGGAACCGTAGGAAAAGGGGGCATATAAGCAGAAAATGAAAGCTTTTACAATTTCCGATGATTACATTTCACTAAAACAAGCTACATGTGCATCACCAAGTCAGAACAGTAGGCTAAATTATGAGGGGAAAAGGGACCACATTTTTAGGGTGAGGCACATGGGCTACTAACAGCTTACTACACAACACACATTTAGTTTTACTTTCTTAGCTACAGAATACATATGTCCTTGGCATATTAAATAATTTATGCAGCAGCATACTTTGTCTGGATTTATGATGCTTTCAAGACAACTGAGAACTCGGAAATAAACAAGGTCGAATCATGACGTCAGTGATCTTCAGGTAGGAGCTCTAGAGTTCCCGAGTTCCCAACTTGGAATTCTGAGTTGGATGACCGTTCAAAACTTATTGTCCCAGTCTGAGCAAAAAAAAATCAGAGTTCCCAGTTGTCTTGAATTCACTGAAGTCTGAGATTTCCTAATTCAGAGTTTCCAGTTGTTTTGAACGCATCAGAAGTCATGCTGGATTGACAGCATGGCCAATGTTGAATGTTTATCCTTCTAAGCTTAAACCCAGACTTGGACCACACACCCACTCCACTTGCTTTGCAATGCCTGCAGTTAGCCACTGAATCCTTCCAAACCACTCATTGTTGAATTTGCGAATTTCCAACTTGTTGTGTAATGCTTATGTCCAATGGCCGATGAGCACCGATACGTTTTATCTATAATTTCTCTTCATAAGGTTTGAAAAGGATTTGCCAGTAGATTGTCGACTTGATTCATGATGATGACTGCTAGCTTCCTAGCTAGGGTAGATATAACGTGATTTGACATCATTTTATCTGTAACCAAAAACCTTGAGCCTTCATGGATGGGCACTTCTAACGTAACTCTATGGCAGCACAGAAGGGGCTTGAATTTTCGAGCTCTCCCCGTAGACATAGTGTCCCCATGAGTGACAGAACACTGAGCCAATCACGATGCAACTACAGAAAATTAGCAACCCCTACGCTCCGTATTTTCTGCTGGCTGCCCCACCACCACAGAAAGCACTGAGGTAGGCTGAAACACCTGCATTTTGGAGCTGCCTTACTCAAGAAAGAAGAAAAGAGACCATGTTAGAATGTGACTTAATAACTCAATTACAATTGTTTTTACATTGTTTGCAAGCTGATATGTGACACATATTAATGCCAAAATAACATGCAAAACGGGGACATGATTCAGACCCCTTGACTTTTACCACATTTTGTCACTTTACAGCCTTATTCTAAAATCAGAGCGAAAACAGGTTTTGCAAAAATATATCATTTATAAAATAAAGAAAACTGAAATACCTTATTTACATAAGTATTCAGACCCGTTGCTATGACACTTGAAAATGAGCTCAGGTGCATCCTGTTTTCATTGATCATCGTTGAGATGTTTCTACAACTTGATTGGAGTCCATCTGTGGTAAATTCAATTGATTGGACATGATTTGGAAAGGCACACACCTGTCTATATAAGGTCCCACAGTTGACAGTGCATGTCAGAGCAAAAACCAAGCCATGAGGTCGAAGGAATTGTCTGTAGAGCTCCGAAACAAGATTGTGTTGAGGCACAGATCTGGGGAAAGGTACCAAAACATTTCTGCAGAATTGAAGCTCCCCAAGAACACAGTGACCTGCGTTATTCTTAAATGGAAGAAGTTTGGAACCACCACGACTCTTCCAAGAGCTGGCGGCCAAACTGAGCAATCGGGGGAGAAGTGCCTTGATCAGGGAAGTGACCAAGAACCTATAGTCACTCTGACAGAGCTCCAGAGTTCTTCTGTGGAGATGGGAGAACCTTCCAGAAGGACAACCATCTCTGCATCACTCCACCAATCAGGCCTTTATGGTAGAGTGGCCAGACGAAAGCCACTCCTCAATAAAAGGCACATGACAGTCCCCTTGGAGTTCGCCAAAAGGTACCTAAAGGACTCAGACCATGAGAAACAAGATTCTCTGATCTGTTGAAACCAAAATTGTACTCTTTGGCCTGAATGCCAAACGTCACGTCTGGAGGAAACCTGGCACCATCCCTGCGGTGAAGCATGGTGATGACAGCATCATGCTGTGGGGATGTTTATCAGCGGCAGGGACTTGGAGACTAGTCAGGATCGAGGGAAAGATGAATGGAGCAAAGTGCAGAGAGATCCTTGATGAACATCTACTCCAGAGAGCTCAGGACCTCAGACTGAGGTGAAGATTCACCTTCCATCAGGACAACAACCCTAAGCACACAGCCAAGACAACACAGGAGTGGCTTCAGGACAAGTCTCTGAATGTCCTTGAGTGGCTCAGCCAGAGCCCGGACTTGAACTTGACTTAACATCTCTGGAGATACCTGAACATAGCTGTGCAGCGACGGTCCCCATCCAACCTGACAGAGCTTGAGAGGATCTGCAGAGAAGAATGGGAGAAACTCCCCAAATACTGGTTTGCCAAGCTTGTAGAGTCATACCCAAGAAGACTCAAGGCTGTAATCGCTGCCAGTGGTGCTTCAACAAAGTACTGTGTAAATGTGATATTTCAGTTTTTATTTTTATTACATTTGCAAAACTGTTTTAAAAGACTGTTTTAGCTTTGGGGTATTGATTATGAGGTATTGTGTGTAGATTGACGAGGGGGAAAAAAATGTAATCAATTTATGAGTAAGGCTGTAACGTAAGAAAAAGTTGGAAAAAGTCAAGAGGTACTTTCCGAATTCATACTTTCCGAATGCACTGTGTATATATATATACACCGTGCATTTGGAAAGTATTCAGAACCCTTGACTTAGACTTAAATATATCGCCACTGGTTGATACCATTTAGGCTACATTCAGTGGTAGTACTGCTGATGTGATTCGTTAGATTCGTACATCCCTTTACATCTACCTGTTTCTCCACCTCTCTTTCTCTCTACCTGTTTCTCCACCTCTCTTTCTCTCTACCTGTTTCTCCACCTCTCTTTCTCTCTACCTGTTTCTCCACCTCTCTTTCTCTCTACCTGTTTCTCCACCTCTCTTTCTCTCTACCTGTTTCTCCACCTCTCTTTCTCTCTACCTGTTTCTCCACCTCTCTTTCTCTCTACCTGTTTCTCCACCTCTCTTTCTCTCTACCTGTTTCTCCACCTCTCTTTCTCTCTACCTGTTTCTCCACCTCTCTTTCTCTCTACCTGTTTCTCCACCTCTCTTTCTCTCTACCTGTTTCTCCACCTCTCTGTTACACATGTTTTACCGCTCTCTCACATGCAGATACACAAAGAGGCACAGACGTACACACACACACACACACACACACACACACACACACACACACACACAAATTTCTCTCACGTTCACTCTCAAACACACAATCTCTCTCTCTCTCTTCTGTTAACCGTACTCCCACAGGTGACTGTTCTTTCGTGCCTGCTGGTTACACCGTGCTGACCGACTTCGCTAGCAGAAATTGCCATAGAAATTGGCCTCTCCGATGCATTTGTCTCCTGGCAGGGAGGCCCCACTTTAGGTGGTGGAACAAGACAGGCTCCGTGTTGATAGTGCTGCTGGAGCAGGAAATGGAATGTGTCCGTCATAAAGCCGTCTGGGCTGTTGGAACGGAATGGCCCCGCTGTTCGTCTGCATACGCCTGCTACCTTCCACTGTGCCTCGGCGCACACCGGCGACACGGCAATTGGCGATACATTATTACCTGACCACTGTATCAAAAGTAGCACGTCAAACATATGATTGGGCTCTACTGGAGTGGCAGGAATACAGATGGGTGTTTATGGGTAAAGCTGTTGATGTCTTGGTAGCCCCTATACATGTGAAATGGACACGAGGAGCAGAGAGTGAAACTACCACTGGTAGTGAGCCCTCATCTCCAAGCTCTCTGCCCAGGAGGACATGCTCTTTGGTGTGACTTTGGCATCAACTACAAGAAGAATGTAAATATATAAATCACAGGCCAACCTCAGTTGAGAAACCCCTTTCTCCCCTCTCTGTGTCTCTCTGCCTCTTTCTCCATTCTGAAGAGGGTTACGAAAAATGCAACAATGTGTTATCCACAAATCTATCTGTATTTCTGTATTCATTGGGAGCTTCAACAGATCACAGGGTCTGTGTGAGGATCTGTGTGTGTAAAACCGTTGGTGAGATGCGAGAGCAGGACTACCTGTCTTGAAAGAGATCGGCAGGCAGCAGACGGGCTTATCAAAGAGCTGCCACCCCACACAATGCATGTCATGCACCAGGCGTTCATCTCATCTGATGCTAGGGGAGAGGCGGGGGAGACGGGGGAGACAGATGGACAGGGAAGGGAGAGGAAGCAGGTATTGTATGGGTAGTTCTAGATTTAGATGTATTAGGATCCCCTATTAGCCGACACCACTAGGGACAGCAGGTCTTACTGGGGTCTGACACGTAACCAAAAAGACATACAGACAAAAACTTTACAATTTACATACGTTTTAAAACATGAACATGTAGCGTGTGTGTGTGTATGTGTGTGTGTGCATCTATCAATGCCACATACATGTCAGTAGAGTGGAGGGGGGAGACATAAGCGAGCATGAAACAGTTTTACCACTTGTTGGGATGGGAGCAGCCAATTCACACTATGAATAGGTTGTGGCAGGTAGCCTAGCGGTTAACAGCATTGGGCTGGTAACTAGAAAGGTAGCTGGTTCAAATCCCTGAGCCGGCAAGGTGGAAAAATCTGCTGTTCTGCACATGAGCAAGGCCCCCAACAAGAACTGCGCTGTGGACGTTGATTAAGGCAGCCCTCCGCACCTCTCTGATTCAGAAGGGTTTGGGTTAAATGCGGAAGACCCATTTCTGTTGAACGCAGTCAGTTGTGCAACTGACTCGGTATCCCCTCCCCAGTGGCTTTCTCAACAGAATAACTTCCCTGGTTAGCCGAATGTTATGATGAAAAGCCTCTTTTACTTTTGTGTTTGACACAAAAAGCCCATCTTTATTTCTGGAGTACACATCGTCAGAATACACAGACACATGGAGAAATGGGCTATTGGCTATATGCTTCAGGAAAGGCATGCAGTTGAAGTCGGAAGTTTACATACACTTAGGTTGGAGTCATTAAAACTCATTTTTCAACCACTCCACAAATTTCTTGTTAACAAACTATAGGTTTGGCTAGTCAGTTACGACATCTACCTTGTGCATGACACAAGTAATTTTTCCAACAATTGTTTACAGACAGATTATTTCACTTATAATTCACTGTATCACAATTCCAGTGGGTCAGAAATGTACATACACTAAGTTCACTGTGCCTTCATGGCTTTAGAAGCTTCTGATAGGCTAATTGACATAATTTGAGTCAATTGGAGGTGTACCTGTGGATGTATTTCAAGGCCTACCTTCAAACTCAGTGCCTCTTTAATTGACATCATGGGAAAATCAAAAGAAATCAGCCAAGACCTCAGAAAGAAAATGTTAGACCTCCACAAGTCTGGTTCATCCTTGGGAACAATTTCCAAATGCCTGAAGGTACCACGTTCATCTGTACAAACAAGAGTACACAAGTATAAACACCATGGGACCATGTAGCCGTCATACCGCTCAGGAAGGAGACGCGTTCTGTCTCCTAGAGATGAACGAACTTTGGTGCAAAAAGTGCAAATCAATCCCAGAACAACAGCAAAGGACCTTGTGAAGATGCTGGAGGAAACAGGTACAAAAGTAAAATGAGTCCTATATTGACATAACCTGAAAGGCCCCTCAGCAAGGAAGAAGCCACTGCTCCAAAACCGCCATAAAAAAGCCAGACTACGGTTTGCAACTGCACATGGGGACAAAGATCGTACTTTTTGGAGAAATGTCCTCTGGTCTGATGAAACAAAAATGTAACTGTTTGGCAATACTGACCATCATTGCATTTGGAGCAAAAAGGGCGAGGCTTGCTAGCCAAAGAACACCTTCCCAAACGTGAAGCACGGGGGTGGCAGCATCATGTTGTGGGGGTACTTTGCTGCAGGAGGGACTGGTGCACTTCACAAAATAGATGGATTCATGAGGTAGGAAATTATGTGGATATATTGAAGCAACATCTCAAGACATCAGTCAGGAAGTTAAAGCTTGGACGCAAATGGGTCTTCCAAATGGGCAATGACCCCAACATTACTTCCAAAGTTGTGGCAAAATGGCTTAAGGACATCAAAGTCAAGGTATTGGAGTGGCCATCACAAAGCCCTGACCTCAATCCTATAAAAAAATTGTGGGCAGAACTGAAAAAGCATGTGCAAGCAAGAAGGCCTACAAACCTGACTCAGTTACACCAGCTCTGTCAGGAGGAATGGGCCAAAATTCATCAAACTTATTGTGGGAAGTTTGTGGAAGGCAACCCAAAACATTTGACCCAAGTTAAACAAATAAAAGGTAATGCTACCAAATACTAATTGAGTGTATCTTAACTTCTGACCCACTGGGAATGTGATGAAATAAATAAAAAGCTGAAATAAATAATTTTCTCTACTATTATTCTGACATTTCACATTCTTAAAATAATGTGGTGATCCTAACTGACCTAAGACAGGGAATGTTAGGATTAAATGTCAGGAATTGTGAAAAACTGAGTTGAAATTTGGCTAAGGTGTATGTAAACTTCTGACTCCAACTGTATTTATACAGTTATACTGAGACCAGACAATAACTCTGTGGCAATCACCCAGTTTCCCTGATAACAAAATAGCTTCCATCCCACAATGAATGTGTCTATACAGAGAGAGAGAGAGAGAGAGAGAGAGAGAGAGAGAGAGAGAGAGAGAGAGAGAGATTTGTGAGCCATACAGTTGTGAGCCATTCTCACAGGCTTCAACACCCGAAAAATTGCCAAAGACCAGCCACCCGAGACACGGACTGTTGAAACTCGAAAACTTGAAACCCTTTCATCCATTCTAACTTTACATGTAAAGCCTTCGGGTTAAAGACGTCATGAAAGAAGAATGTGTGGTTGACTTAAAGAGAGAACTAACTGCGTGAGAGTGGGGTAAAAACAATCTACATTCACCACAAAGTGAGACACGATAAGTAAGACACCGTAGCTCACATACAGGCTATATGGTTGATTCCCTGAGATTGCCTAACAAACAGAAATGGCCTTATTGTTTGGCGTGTTACAGATGCTGAGCTGACCACAACCCCCAGGTCTAATAACTGTTGTGGTACTGTGATGTGGGTGGAATGCCACTGGAGGTCATCTGAACAGCCGTGATGTCACTAAATGGTCTGCAGACAAGTCTGGTCTGCATGGGAATCCATAAAGCCATCCACCTAACCATGAAATACTCTGTCTCCTAGCCTAGGGGCCAGTGTTTTTCCAGACCTCGGGCTTTATGTACTGTATCAAGCGTTTCAGAGTAGGAGTGCTGATCTAGGATCAGAATCAGATCCCCCCTTGTCCATGTAATTTATTGTGAGCTAAAATGCCAAAGTGATCCGAAATCAGCAATCCTGCTTTGAGACGCTACATGTGGTCAGAAGTTGGAAAAAGTGTTGCACTACTCAACATGTGCTGAGGCTGAGCAGCAGTGGTTGGACCACCCGGTGGAGTGGTAGTGTTGTCAACACAGCATGGGCCTGGCTTTAGTTCTGACATGGCTTACCATAGGCCCAGGTGTGCTTTAGTTCTGACATGGCTTACCATAGGCCCAGGTGTGCTTTAGTTCTGACATGGCTTACCATAGGCCCAGGTGTGCTTTAGTTCTGACATGGCTTACCATAGGCCCAGGTGTGCTTTAGTTCTGACATGGCTTACCATAGGCCCAGGTGTGCTTTAGTTCTGACATGGCTTACCATAGGCCCAGGTGTGCTTTAGTTCTGACATGGCTTACCATAGGCCCAGGTGTGCTTTAGTTCTGACATGGCTTACCATAGGCCCAGGTGTGCTTTAGTTCTGACATGGCTTACCATAGGCCCAGGTGTGCTTTAGTTCTGACATGGCTTACCATAGGCCCAGGTGTGCTTTAGTTCTGACATGGCTTACCATAGGCCCAGGTGTGCTTTAGTTCTGACATGGCTTACCATAGGCCCAGGTGTGCTTTAGTTCTGACATGGCTTACCATAGGCCCAGGTGTGCTTTAGTTCTGACATGGCTTACCATAGGCCCAGGTGTGCTTTAGCCCCCGCTCCTCTCTGTAAGCAGAGATAGAAAACTTTACTAACGGACAGTCTGGACAAAAGAGAAGGGAGGGATGGAGGGAGAGTGATGGCATGGCCAGAGAAGAGCTCAGACTTGATACATTTCTCTGCCTGAGAGAAGATGAAGAAGAGGGGGAGGAGGGGGAGGAGAAGATGGATCAATAGTTTGCTTCTTAATTGACCTTTCATTAAGAGGTTGGTTCTGGGCTCAGTAATCACACACGTCCCGTGATGGGGCCATTTAGGGACATCGAGCTGCTAAAATCTATACAGGCTCAGAGTGGAGCAGCACAGCCCAGACCGCCCTCTGATGAACACTGTTACAACTACACACACGGCTACACAGCTCATCCCCACCACTGATTACCACAGGATTTACGAGCCTTGCCTGCCCTCCACTTGGGGGAGACACACACACACACACACACACACACACACACACACACACACAAACACTTCAATACAAACACATGGTAACTACTTCCAACTACCCCCCACACACATTCACAACCACATACACACAAGAGGCAAGTACCTTGTTAAACATTATAGGAGACAACTATATTAGAATCCAATGCAATTACAACCTAATAAACACAAGTGCACATATTCATACGAGAAGTCAAACAACCAAACAGGAGTGTGTGCTAAGTCAACTCTGACCTGGGCCACCATTGTGGCTCTAATGATGCAGCCTGAGCCTGGTTCCTCACGGGTCGCCCTAGGGCTCCATGCTGGACTATGGAGTGAAGGTGTCACCAAGGTGATGAAGGGCTCAGTGTGGTGCGCTTGTGCAGCAGGATACAGGAAGCCAGGCCTCATTGATATTAATGGCTGACTTCACCTGTAGGCTGGGGACAGCTAATGGCTGCCGCCGGGCCACTCCTGATGCCTGTCACTGATACAGCAAATGCTCTTATTACAGCGAGTGCTCTTATTACAGGGCTCGCTGGGCCAAGGTAATTGCACTAACACTAAACCAACCAGAGGCCCGGGTGAAGCTTGGCATGTGAGCCTGCTTGTAATGGAGGCTGATGGGCGAGAGATTAAAAGCGCTGCCGTGGAATCGCGCACCACACATCTCACCGTCCACTCTGGGATATTTATTTGCAGTGGCGGAGATGGTAATAATTATGAAAAGATGTCAGCGACGGTGTACAAGGCATGTACGGTACCTTCATGAGAGCAAATGTAATGTACGGGAGCTGAAGCAATGGTCTACTGTCAATGTGTCTTCAGTCAGGGACTGGATGCAGTGTCAGTGAGTACATTATTACTGTGCTGCATGAGGCGACTTATAGAATATTTTCATTCAATTATGTTGTAATGAACTGTGACACTGTCTGGGAGAATCGGAAGGGAAATGTCCATTTAAATATTTGTATTAAATTGAATTGCAGACAGAGGAAGCCATAGGAAGGACAATTTCACACGCGCAGGCACACACACACACACACACACACACACACACACACACAGACACACACACACGAGGCCAAGGAGCATGTCGGAGCTGCAGAGAATTAGTGAACCAGTAGTGACTCAGAGGTTCTCTAGCGTGACCAACTGCCTCTCTGACAACCTGCATTGTCACAACAAGAGCGCCAGAACCAATCACGGCCCACTTCGAAGGCACTCCCGCCCAATCGTATCTGGCAGCCGACTATGTTCCCAACGCAGGCCTCTACTTTAACTGGGAGTGTTGGAGAGCCACGATCTTGTTTCAATGTTACCAACCCCGTTGGGACGCCTTTCATGCATAAACCCTGAGGTTGTAAAGGAAAGTATGATGTGCTTGGGAGCACACACACACACACACACACACACACACACACACACACACACACAGAGACAGAGGAGGGGTTGGAAGCTCATTCACCGTGCTATTATACCGTAGCTCATCTAAAAAGTACTAAAACTCCACCAGGGATCCCAGTCTGTCAGGTCAGATTCCAACAAGACTCTGGACTAAAGATCACTGCAGTTGTTAAGGGAACCCAACTCAAGGTGATGTTCTGGCCTACCAATCATCAGGTGCTTTTGTGAATCTGGAATGCAAATTAAAAGGTCATATTCAAAAAAATGCCTTTTTTCAGACGCTTTATCTTATGAAAACACATCATGCAATCTACATAACATTAGCAAACAAATCTGCATAGAAATGAAGGCATTTTCATTATGTACGTATTCTTTCCATTCAAATCCACAGCTGGAACCCAGACCACAGAGGGAGAAGAAAACTATAGCAAACACAAAGATCGGTCCCCGGAGTGTCAATCAAACAGGCCGTCGCTGTGGTGCGGCTTCGCGGGTCCGTTGTTGTCCATTAATGATTCAACAAAGCGCCACATTGATTTTGGGCGAATGTGAACTGAGAGGTTAATTAGAGATGCAGCAGCCTTCAGGTCCCTCCGTTTGTCTGAAGGTAACTACTGATGACATAAACACTCTGGAGGAGAAGAACAAAAAGAGGGGACGGCAGGGGAGAGAAAAAGCAACAGCGAAACAGATTGTTACCAAGTTTCCACTCCACAACGTTGTCAGTAATGGTCTCAGTCGTCTCACATCCCACTTTGTGGAGGGAAACGGACCCCATTGGTGGATTTCAGTGATGCGGTTGACTTGAAGAGAAACATTGGTGTTGTTTTCTTCCACGGGGATCGACACTGGCCATTTACTCTCTACGACTCCCAAAGGGCCTAGGCAAGGGCTTAAACACCTAGGAGAGTGTGTCGGAGGATAACATGGCCCGACCGCTCTGTCCTCGATAAAAACAAAGAGAGAAAGAGAGAGATACATTTTTTGTCCCAATAGTTAGATAACTAAAAGCACAAACTTTACTTCATTTTAACGGACCTAGAAAGTTAGAACCAAACACCCTTCCTCGTCCACAGTACATAGAACCCGCCTGACGCCACACACCCCTACAAAGTGAGTGAGTGAGTGAGTGAGTGAGTGAGTGAGTGAGTGAGTGAGTGAGTGAGAGCGAGAGAGGCTGATCTACTGATCCTAGACCTCCTTATTCCCTCTCTGCCTATTGAGCCAGACAACTCTGGCCTACTTAGAGAGAACACAGACTGAAGGTCTATGTGTTTCAGTATGTGTGTAGCCTCAGTGTGCACAATTTGGGAGCACATATGAGTAACCCTACACAACTAGAGATGGTGACTGTTTGTATTTGTCACGTCCCATCACTGTTTTACATCAGTAGAAAGTTCAAGTAGCTGTGGGCCAGAGCCGAGCCAAACTCTCCCAGACAGCTCAGAACACTGGGCCCACTTCTGCAGAGCACTTTGAGCTGTAAAGTTTTTCCTTCCAGACTTTAGATGGAGATGTGTGCACATTTCCAGTGTGGCTCCATACTGGGGCTGAGTGTGGCCCAGTTGCCCTGAGCGCTGGGGTAGAGAGCGGGCATGGCATGCGACTGAGTCTCCTGCCTAGGGCGCCTGACAGCCGCGACCTCTGACCCTACACTCCATCAGCATCAATGTCAAAGCAGCCAGACCAGAGCTAGCAGGGGTTACCCTCCAACCCCCTCATACACAGGCTACGTGATCATATTCACATACATGTAGTGTACATGCTGTGGTAGTTCTATGGGGGATCAATAGTCTGTCTTTCAACGCTGCTTTAGAGGAAGTTTTCCGTCAAACAATTCAAAATCAGGGGTAATGAAAGCACAAACCTTTCAAATACATGCGCCTGTGAATCGTCTAGTTAAGCTGATGTTCATATTAACCAGCCACTGGCACAAACACCAAGGCATATTCGATAGAGCTCCATAAGTCAAAACTCATTTTACTTCAGCTGCTCAGGTATAAACACCTCTGGCCCTAAAGGCTCTTTCTCATATCACCCCCCCCCCCAGTAAATGCCTCCCTGAAAGCCAATCTCATCTATATGCAGATGACATAAATATTGATGCGTTGCGGCGCTCTCAGCTCGTTCTGCTTAATAGACGCGTGCGGCTCCCATATCACTGTTTCCTCTCCTCTCCCACATAGTGGTCCGTCTCAGGTACAGCAGACTCAGAAACAACGCGCTGGTTAAGTAAGCCTTAATAACCCTTAACGAGAACGGCAGAGAGACGCCTTGACCTCGGTGGCCCACAAACAACATTACACAAACAAACACTCAGACAGAAAAAGGAGAGAGAGACAGAGTTGATTAGGAATGGAATAGATTCTAGCTTATTTGATGAATAGAATAGATGTGAAGTGTTGCTATAGTAGCTAAACATGCCATTTCACACTAGAGAGTGAATGAAGCTAAAACAGAAGTCTATGAGAGGCTGCCACAATGATATAGACTGGAGGAGATGGTTCTGTAGCACGAGTTATAGCTCAGAAATAGGGCGACAGAGAGAAGGAAAGAGAGATAGAGATATTCACTGTTGCTCTGTGTCTGTGGGGCCTGTACCAGGAATGCTCAGAGTCCAGTGTGCTGCTGTGATCCCCAACAGCGTGCAAAGAGAGAGAGAGAGAGAGGAGAGAGGAGAGAGAGCCTGTAGCCCCAGCCCTATTTTCAGCTCCAGTGGACAGACGCAACAGCCTGCGCTCTCTATCCTCCCCTCTCTCTCTCTCCCTCTACCTTTCTCTCTCCCCAGCCACAGCAGATCAGTCCCACTCAGTTTAACCCTACACACACTAACTTACCCAAGGGAGTTGACAAGAGCATCAACACACAACCCAGCCACAGCAGAATGCATTCTCCGCATTACTCAACACAGCCTTAGTCAACACAGCATTAATTCACATTTTCTAACACAGAATGACAGAGTGAGGAAATGTAGAGAACATTGGTGTTGGGGGACAAAGGGAGAACACCTCAAATGGCAGCCAACCCAGAAGTGTAAAGTCTGTTGTGCTATAGGCAGTATAGTGTCCAGTGCCTGTATTCACAGTACGACTGCTGATCATTTAGATCAGAATGAAGAAGATTATATGGTCAGATCCTAGATCAGCCCTGCAGGTGATGATCATAATAATATAACATCTCCATCCCGAGCCATCTGGATTCATGGACTAACAGAGAGAACGAGACGCTATATTGACTGCTGATTGATTGTGAGATGGAATGTCATGCTGCTCTGCCCTCACTAGCAGGAACCAGCTACAGTGGATTAGCCACTATTGAATTGACATTAATGAAATGTAATTATGTTTGGATGGGAGGGATAGGACTACGGGATCCTGAGGGACATTGTCGCTACGTTCCAACTAGAGAGAGGGACAATCAGCTGCGGTCTTTAGTGTCTGCATTCATATTCCCATTAAGATATTCCAAGAACAGCGCTTTTAATTCGAACAACCGACCGACCCTCTCTCTCTCTCTCTCTCTCTCTTTTTATTATTATTATTATTAAATCAGGTTGACATTAGAAATAGACTTCAGCATAATGTCTTCCCTTCCAGAAATACATAGCTTCATCGCAATGAATAAAGTGACCAATTGAGGTAAACACATTTATATACAGAGCCAACTCTGCAAAGTAAAGGTCAAGAAAGCTCCAAACTGCAGAGCTGAACCTTTTCAGGAGAAAATACACGAAGACTCCTGACTCCATAACTCCTTTCCATTACCCTCTTTACTATCACAGCAGAGACGTTCTGCTTTCCTGTCCGCACTGTCCATCATGACAGGGTCCACTGAAACTGTCTTACACAACCATGTAGAGCCGTAGAAGTTCGATTTCTACGGCGATCAATCAAACTAGGTTGAGATTGGAGTGTTTCAACCTGTAGCATAGCCGTAAAGAGCCTCTCATATGATGTTGACCAATCAGGATGCGGACTGACTCTTAGGCTCCTTCCTCACAGGCCCCACCCCTATAATATAGACCAATCAAGATGCTTCACGTTTCAGAAGCTCCTCCCTAAAGTTATTTGTTGAATTTCTCCAATGAGCAAGTGCCTCATTCATCCAGCCTCACTATGCCAGAGTGACTGACAGTCAGAGGGAGTAGCTGCTATCTGTGAGCAGTTCAATCAACAATATGAAAGATTCATGGAGTGCTATCAGTCTGCTTGGGACCCAGCACACAAACTCTCATCACACCTCTGGCCACAGACACACGCCTCTGCTGCCTCTTCTCCTTCACTCCTCAACACTCGTCTCTATCAGCTCTGTGTTGGCTGTGCGTGTGTGTGTTTGTGTGTGTGTGTGTGTGTGTTTGTATGTGTGTTTGTGTGTTTGTATGTGTGTTTGTGTGTGTGTGTGTGTGTGTGTGTGTGTTTACTGCAGGGCTGTCTGTTTGCAGCTCAAGACTGCCCTCTACGGGAGAGTGACAGACTAACCGTTATCAGAGATAATCTAGAAAGCCAACAGCAATCATGGTCAATAACAACTTTCTCCTGAGACTGCCCCTGACTTTGACATCCACACCTACCCCGCTATGAGGGCAGGGCCCACCAACAACAAAGAGAAGGGATGCTACTGGCTGACAGGCACAGAGAACCAATGGAAAGAGTGTCTGTGTCCCTGGGCCTGTCCCTTTCCCCATGCAGAGTCCCCAGCTGTGGGTTTGGACCGTGGCACTCCGCTTATCATCCAATCCTGTGTGGCACACACACCAGACGGAAAAGGGAGGGGAAAATGGAGAGATAGGGAACGAGAGAAAGACAGATGGAGAGAGAGAGAGATGTAGAGATGGAAAGAGAGAGAGAGAGAGAGCGAGAGAGATGTAGAGTGAGAGAGAGATGTAGAGAGAGAGACAAAGACAGACAACGAGAGAAAGACAGATAGAGAGAGAGAGATGTAGAGATGGAAAGAGAGAGAGAGAGAGAGAGAGAGCGAGAGCGAGAGCGAGAGCGAGAGCGAGATGTAGAGAGAGAAAGAGAGAGATGTAGAAAGAGAGAGAGTTAACACATGTTTCCCATGCCAATAAAGCCCTTGAATTGAATTGAATTGAATTGAGAGAGAGAGAGAGAGGAATGTGCCACAAACTACCTGTTCTCTGTCAGAGCTGCAGTCTCTCTTGGTATCAGTGATCTTGTCATGGAACATTTTCAGCCCAGCTCCATTCCAACTCACATCAGTCAAATCAGATCCCCCATTTTGTTGGGACTGCAACCAAGGACGTGATGTGAGGTAATACTGCCCCATTCTTTCCATGTGCGGTGAAAGGGGTTTGGCTCCTCTCAACCACACACACAGAAATAGTTTGCCTTGCCTTCGGCCAATATTGTTAAAAGCTTTCTTACATTACACAATGTGGGGTATTAAGAGATATCTTTACACAGTAACCACAAATTGACCCCCTAACATCATTTACCTTAAAATGTTTAACTGCTATTAGCAAACTTCGCCATTATTGTGGTCGGGATGTGGCGAATCTGCAGAGAGCAAAGTTAAGAAATCGTTTGGTACTTGAGTTCTTGACAACTACGATTCCATTATGAGCCAAATAAAGCAACAGCGTCAAACTGCTTTTTCCAAAGTGAACATCTGTGAAGGTCAACAGAACCGGGCTCACAGTGTAATGATAAGATACGGGAGGGAGACGACCAGTCTAAAGAAACTGCCGCTTCTCGTCAAACGGCACTAATTCACATTCTCAAATCGTGATTCACATTCTCAAATCGTGATCTCCCATTTTGATTGACGTTTGTTCCAACCCAGTTGCCGTGAGCAGACAAAAGAAAGATTATGTTTCTACATAATAATCAAGAATGTTGTCGAGGGAGGCCATTTTAATTTCAGCTGTCCTTCTTGTCCTTTTCTCATTTCCACTGGATTATCTCGGAGTCCTTTCCAATATCCACAGCACTGTCATCATAATCATCGCCTGGAGAAAAGGGAAAAACATATTTTGTCCTCTCTTCTGCGGACTGTTGTACAACACCCTACTGAAACATTATTAGACTTTCCCTATTGTAATATTGTAATATTTTGTTGAAGGTGGGAGAGATAGCATTTAAAGAGCTGGGGGTGTCCTTCCTCCTCTTCTAGCCCCTCTCCGTCTACCTTGACCTCATGCTGAGTAATAACAAGCTCTGTCGGCCATTACTCCACGACTGTGAATACTTCACCTTTTATCGGGGCGCTAGGCTCTCTTAGATTGAGTTAATAATTCAGCAGCTCAGAACAGAGTGTATTTTAAGAGTAAAAACAGTGATTAGCCACCGCCACATACTTTCATATCTTTTTCTGTTTTATTTCTACATCACCACCATGTTCCTTTTTTTATAGACAAACCACTCACGTCCAACATACATTCTATGTGTGAAAAAAAGAACATTGAATTTCAAATCAAGAAAGAATCATTCCCCCAGACCATAAAAATAGTAATATCCCCATCCGGTCGTTGGCCAAATGGCTTCCCTTATCGTTTTTTCTGCAGTTTCTTTCCACCACGCAAATTTTTCTACGCTACATCAAACCAAGCGTGTGTGAAGCAGCAGCTTATTTTCTGATTCACTCTACCAGTCATCTCTATGTAGTACAGCCCTGTGGGTCCAGGTAATAGGACAGTAGATACCAGTCATCTCTATGTAGTACAGCCCTGTGGGTCCAGGTAATAGGACAGTAGATACCAGTCATCTCTATGTAATACAGCCCTGTGGGTCCAGGTAATAGGACGGTAGATACCAGTCATCTCTATGTAATACAGCCCTATAGGTCCAGGTAATAGGACAGTAGATACCAGTCATCTCTATGTAGTACAGCCCTATGAGTCCAGGTAATAGGACGGTAGATACCAGTCATCTCTATGTAGTACAGCCCTATGAGTCCAGGTAATAGGATGGTAGATACCAGTCATCTCTATGTAGTACAGCCCTATGAGTCCAGGTAATAGGACAGTAGATACCTGTCATCTCTATGTAGTACAGCCCTATGAGTCCAGGTAATAGGACAGTAGATACCAGTCATCTCTATGTAGTACAGCCCTATGAGTCCAGGTAATAGGACAGTAGATACCAGTCATCTCTATGTAGTACAGCCCTGTAGGTCCAGGTAATAGGACAGTAGATACCAGTCATCTCTATGTAGTACAGCCCTATGAGTCCAGGTAATAGGACGGTAGATACCAGTCATCTCTATGTAGTACAGCCCTATGAGTCCAGGTAATAGGATGGTAGATACCAGTCATCTCTATGTAGTATAGCCCTATGAGTCCAGGTAATAGGACAGTAGATACCTGTCATCTCTATGTAGTACAGCCCTATGAGTCCAGGTAATAGGACAGTAGATACCAGTCATCTCTATGTAGTACAGCCCTATGAGTCCAGGTAATAGGACAGTAGATACCTGTCATCTCTATGTAGTACAGCCCTATGGGTCCAGGTAATAGGACGGTAGATACCAGTCATCTCTATGTAGTACAGCCCTATGAGTCCAGGTAATAGGACGGTAGATACCAGTCATCTCTATGTAGTACAGCCCTATGAGTCCAGGTAATAGGACGGTAGATACCAGTCATCTCTATGTAGTACAGCCCTATGAGTCCAGGTAATAGGACGGTAGATACCTGTCATCTCTACGTAGTACAGCCCTATGGGTCCAGGTAATAGGATGGTAGATACCAGTCATCTCTATGTAGTACAGCCCTATGAGTCCAGGTAATAGGACGGTAGATACCTGTCATCTCTACGTAGTACAGCCCTATGGGTCCAGGTAATAGGATGGTAGATACCAGTCATCTCTATGTAGTACAGCCCTATGAGTCCAGGTAATAGGACGGTAGATACCAGTCATCTCTATGTAGTACAGCCCTGTGGGTCCAGGTAATAGGACAGTAGATACCAGTCATCTCTATGTAGTACAGCCCTGTGGGTCCAGGTAAAAGGACGGTAGATACCAGTCATCTCTACGTACTACAGCCCTGTGGGTCCAGGTAATAGGACGGTTGATACCAGTCATCTCTATGTAGTACAGCCCTGTGGGTCCAGGTAATAGGACGGTAGATACCAGTCATCTCTATGTAGTACAGCCCTGTGGGTCCAGGTAATAGGATGGTAGATACCAGTCATCTCTACGTACTACAGCCCTGTGGGTCCAGGTAATAGGACGGTAGATACCAGTCATCTCTACGTACTACAGCCCTGTGGGTCCAGGTAATAGGATGGTAGATACCAGTCATCTCTATGTAGTACAGCCCTGTGGGTCCAGGTAATAGGACGGTAGATACCAGTCATCTCTATGTAGTACAGCCCTATGGGTCCAGGTAATAGGACGGTAGATACCAGTCATCTCTACGTACTACAGCCCTATGGGTCCAGGTAATAGGACGGTAGATACCAGTCATCTCTACGTACTACAGCCCTGTGGGTCCAGGTAATAGGACGGTAGATACCAGTCATCTCTATGTAGTACAGCCCTATGGGTCCAGGTAATAGGACGTTAGATACCAGTCATCTCTACGTACTACAGCCCTGTGGGTCCAGGTAGTAGGACGGTAGATACCAGTCATCTCTATGTAGTACAGCCCTGTGGGTCCAGGTAATAGGACGGTAGCTACCAGTCATCTCTAAATACTACAGCCCTATGGGTCCAGGTAATAGGATGGTAGCTACCAGTCATCTCTATGTAGTACAGCCCTGTGGGTCCAGGTAATAGGACAGTAGATACCAGTCATCTCTATGTAGTACAGCCCTGTGGGTCCAGGTAATAGGACAGTAGATACCAGTCATCTCTATGTAGTACAGCCCTGTGGGTCCAGGTAAAAGGACGGTAGATACCAGTCATCTCTACGTACTACAGCCCTGTGGGTCCAGGTAATAGGACGGTTGATACCAGTCATCTCTACGTACTACAGCCCTGTGGGTCCAGGTAATAGGACGGTAGATACCAGTCATCTCTATGTAGTACAGCCCTGTGGGTCCAGGTAATAGGACGGTAGATACCAGTCATCTCTACGTACTACAGCCCTGTGGGTCCAGGTAATAGGACGGTAGATACCAGTCATCTCTACGTACTACAGCCCTGTGGGTCCAGGTAATAGGACAGTAGATACCAGTCATCTCTATGTAGTACAGCCCTGTGGGTCCAGGTAATAGGACAGTAGATACCAGTCATCTCTATGTAGTACAGCCCTATGAGTCCAGGTAATAGGACGGTAGATACCAGTCATCTCTACGTACTACAGCCCTGTGGGTCCAGGTAGTAGGACGGTAGATACCAGTCATCTCTATGTAGTACAGCCCTGTGGGTCCAGGTAATAGGACGGTGGCTTCCAGTCATCTCTACGTACTACAGCCCTATGGGGCCAGGTAATAGGACAGTAGATACCAGTCATCTCTAAATACTACAGCCCTATGGGTCCAGGTAATAGGACGGTAGCTACCAGTCATCTCTATGTAGTACAGCCCTGTGGGTCCAGGTAATAGGACAGTAGATACCAGTCATCTCTATGTAGTACAGCCCTGTGGGTCCAGGTAATAGGACAGTAGATACCAGTCATCTCTATGTAGTACAGCCCTGTGGGTCCAGGTAAAAGGACGGTAGATACCAGTCATCTCTACGTACTACAGCCCTGTGGGTCCAGGTAATAGGACGGTTGATACCAGTCATCTCTACGTACTACAGCCCTGTGGGTCCAGGTAATAGGACGGTAGATACCAGTCATCTCTATGTAGTACAGCCCTGTGGGTCCAGGTAATAGGACGGTAGATACCAGTCATCTCTAAGTACTACAGCCCTGTGGGTCCAGGTAATAGAACGGTAGATACCAGTCATCTCTACGTACTACAGCCCTGTGGATCCAGGTAATAGGACGGTAGATACCAGTCATCTCTATGTAGTACAGCCCTATGGGTCCAGGTAATAGGACGTTAGATACCAGTCATCTCTACGTACTACAGCCCTGTGGGTCCAGGTAGTAGGACGGTAGATACCAGTCATCTCTATGTAGTACAGCCCTGTGGGTCCAGGTAATAGGACGGTGGCTTCCAGTCATCTCTACGTACTACAGCCCTATGGGGCCAGGTAATAGGACAGTAGATACCAGTCATCTCTAAATACTACAGCCCTATGGGTCCAGGTAATAGGACGGTAGCTACCAGTCATCTCTATGTAGTACAGCCCTGTGGGTCCAGGTAATAGGACAGTAGATACCAGTCATCTCTATGTAGTACAGCCCTGTGGGTCCAGGTAATAGGACAGTAGATACCAGTCATCTCTATGTAGTACAGCCCTATGAGTCCAGGTAATAGGACGGTAGATACCAGTCATCTCTACGTACTACAGCCCTATGGGTCCAGGTAATAGGACGGTAGATACCAGTCATCTCTACGTAGTACAGCCCTATGGGTCCAGGTAATAGGACGGTAGATACCAGTCATCTCTACGTACTACAGCCCTATGGGTCCAGGTAATAGGACAGGAAATACCAGTCATCTCTATGTAGTACAGCCCTATGAGTCCAGGTAATAGGACGGTAGATACCAGTCATCTCTATGTAGTACAGCCCTATGAGTCCAGGTAATAGGATGGTAGATACCAGTCATCTCTATGTAGTACAGCCCTATGAGTCCAGGTAATAGGACGGTAGATACCAGTCATCTCTATGTAGTACAGCCCTATGAGTCCAGGTAATAGGACGGTAGATACCAGTCATCTCTACGTAGTACAGCCCTATGAGTCCAGGTAATAGGACGGTAGATACCAGTCATCTCTATGTAGTACAGCCCTATGGGTCCAGGTAATAGGACGGTAGATACCAGTCATCTCTACGTACTACAGCCCTATGGGTCCAGGTAATAGGACGGTAGATACCAGTCATCTCTATGACCAGTCATCTTTACATAGTACAGCCCTATGAGTCTAGGTAATAGGACGGTAGATACAAGTCATCTCTATGTAGTATAGCCCTATGAGTCCAGGTAATAGGACGGTAGATACCAGTCATCTCTATGTAGTACAGCCCTATGAGTCCAGGTAATAGGACGGTAGATACCAGTCATCTCTATGTAGTACAGCCCTGTGGGTCCAGGTAATAGGACGGTAGCTACCAGTCATCTCTATGTAGTACAGCCCTGTGGGTCCAGGTAATAGGACGGTAGATACCAGTCATCTCTATGTAGTACAGCCCTATGGGTCCAGGTAATAGGACGGTAGATACCAGTCATCTCTATGTAGTACAGCCCTATGAGTCCAGGTAATAGGACGGTAGATACCAGTCATCTCTATGTAGTACAGCCCTATGAGTCCAGGTAATAGGACGGTAGATACCAGTCATCTCTATGTAGTACAGCCCTATGAGTCCAGGTAATAGGACGGTAGATACCAGTCATCTCTATGACCAGTCATCTTTACATAGTACAGCCCTATGAGTCTAGGTAATAGGACGGTAGATACAAGTCACCTCTATGTAGTATAGCCCTATGAGTCCAGGTAATAGGACAGGAGATACCAGTCATCTCTATGTAGTACAGCCCTATGAGTCCAGGTAATAGGACGGTAGATACCAGTCATCTCTACGTAGTACAGCCCTATGGGTCCAGGTAATAGGACGGTAGATACCAGTCATCTCTATGTAGTACAGCCCTATGGGTCCAGGTAATAGGACAGTAGATACCAGTCATCTCTATGTAATACAGCCCTATGGGTCCAGGTAATAGGACGGTAGATACCAGTCATCTCTATGTAGTACAGCCCTATGGGTCCAGGTAAAAGGACGGTAGATACCAGTCATCTCTATGTAGTACAGCCCTGTGGGTCCAGGTAATAGGAATCCCTCGTGATAAGACAGACTCTATTCCACTGTATAACCAGGGTCTCCGTATATATCTTCCTTTCCTAGCGGGTGGGTAGTGTAATATAACTTAATATATGATAATGTAATATATGCCATAATATCTCTCAACTGCAAAATGATTGGCAATCTTTCAACTGTCCAACAGTACGTTATAGGACCTTCGTGAGCGGCATGTCAACATGACCACCGACTGGAAGGAATATTCATCCTCATTTCTTTGGGGTCGAAGTCGTCTGCTCAAATTATCTAAAGCAGGTGTTCCTTCTATGTTGTTTTTTCATCTACACCCTAATTGGCTCTAAACCAGTCAGGTCCAATCAGATTGAGGCTTGTGGTAGTGGTGAGAGACCCAATTAGCTCAGCATGGAACAGCCTAGACCACTTCACCTGGCTCTATCCTCCCAACAGTCTCCTCAGCTCAGTTCCATTGATAGCACCACAGACACTAGCAGAGTATCAGAGCTAGACGCTTACTCAGCTCCTCCCATCTCCTCCAACCCCTGGTTGTCCTCAACCTTTGACCCAGCACAGAAGCTGTTTGCATGATCCTGTTAGAATGATATGCCTATTTCTGGCAGACACACACACACATATGTGTGAGGGTCTTGCTGTATGCATAGTGCCAGCTCTGCTGTTTCAGCCACATAAACCTGTCTGGTCCCAGACCCAGCTGTAATGCCTCCCACAGCAGACTGTCTGTCTGTCCCTCAGGTCACCTTCACCACTGATGGAGACAAACTCCTTACAAAGTCA